>NC_041389.1:491998726-492007452 GCF_002162155.2 Triticum dicoccoides
CCCCGTCACTCCTTCCACGTCGGCCAGCCATGCCACGGCTGTCCCCACCCCGTCCCGCCACGACCGTCCGGCTTCCCCCTCCACCGGGTCGCCGCCTCCTCCAGCGGCCGCCGCGGCCGTCCGGCCTCCCCCTCCACCGGGTCGCCTCCTCCTCCTGCAGGTGAGCTCCTCCCCCCTTTTTTAATTAGTTTCTTCTTCTTCTTCTTCTTCTTCTTCTTCTTCTTCATGTCAGGTATCCAATTTTTTTATGTTGTACTAATTTCGTTTACTTTTTGTCATTGCAAGTGTTGACAGGATGGTGGGCAAGGGTCCAGAGCGCCCCGAGCCTCCTGCGAGCGCTACTGTGAGGGGTGGTTCCATTATTGCACCCCAACCCCTCCGGAGAGTGCTGCTAGATAGTATGGAGACAACTATGGCAGGCACTTCTACTTCAGCTGGGAGAGGTCGGGGGAGGACGAAGAAGGCTGGTAGAGGTGGACGTGGCCCCAGGAGAGGTAGCAAGGCTGCTACGCCTTCCTCGCCGCCACCCCGACCACAGGACTGCTCCGTCTGACGCGGACCCGTCTCGGACTCTGGTCCTTGAGCCTCCGGTCGCTGATCCTTCGCCCCACCAGACTCGGGTGGCCGATCCTTCGGCCCATGTGAGTACGGTCCTAGAGTCTACGTCCCATAAGACTCCGGTCATGGGGTTTTCGTCCCAGAAGACTTCGGTCACAGGGTCTTCATCCCAGAAGACTCCGGTCCCGTCGTCTTCTTCCTAGAGACTCCGGTCCCACCGTCTTCTTCCCACGAGACTCCGGTCCCGCCGTCTTCTTCCCACGAGACTCCGGAGGCTAGTGGCCCGGAGGATGGTAGCGAGGTCACCTTTTCAGATAATAGGTACAGCGAGGACGGGATGGTTGAGAAGGGCAATAAGTTCTACAAGCATGCCGGTACAACGCTCCCGCCCGTGCCAATGACCCCCGACCAGAGGTGTTGATTGTGCCTAAAGGGTTGAAGTAAGTGCATTTACTATTTTTTAACCTTTTGCCTTCATGTTCCTTCAAATTAATATCTAATGCGTTTGCCTTGTCATACTGTAGGGGCTGGGTATACCCCCGTGACCGTGGTGTCCGCAGGCCCAACCAGGTCCTTGGCATGCTTTGCCGGCAACACTTCCCTGGGTGGGTCACGATGCCCGGTGAGGGTCAGGTTCCACAACTAGCACTGAGCTAGGAGTTGTACTCTGTTTCCCCGGCCCCTCCAGGGGAGATGGTCGCCGCTGTCGCATGCGGGATGGTGGCCGACATTGTGTTCCGTCGGTTTTGGGTAATTTCTCCTTTAGAGAATTAAAAACGAACACTACCTACCTAGTGATTGTACTAATTGTTGTTGTCTTCTTTGATTGCAGACCTTCGATAGGGTTTCAGAGGGAGAACAGGAGGCCACGGCTATGGTTGTCGAAGCCGAGTTCAAGCGCTTACTTTAGAACTTACGTCACAAGGCTCGGGTGCAGGCCGTTCGAGACTACTACGCCTCGCAGGGTATTAGGAGGGCCAAGAAGAAGTGTCACAGCAAGTTTCTGAGTAGGGAGAAGTACTTGTTGGTAATTATACGTATCCTTAAGGCCCTGAACTTAGTTTTCTTGATTTGATTCGTAGCGCTGAAATTTATCTTGACTCACTTAGGTGCCCCTGAGATGATGTGTCGATAAGATGGACTGTTGGGAGGCGTTGGTGGATGTGTGGTGCTCTCCCTAATGGCGGCTCGAACACCAAAGGGTCAAGGATAAGAGTGACCAAATGGAAGGTTTGCCACACCATCAAGGGAGCTCCAACCTGTTTGAGTACGAGGATAACTGGGTATGTGGTTTGCCACATGATTCATGCAATTTCATTCTTCATGGTAGCATTTATCCTTTCCAAAATGACTTAATATGCTTAGTTAGTTAAAATGACATAATAACTACCTTGGATAGTTCATTTATGACATATTTAGCTCTAAAATGACATAATAACCTTTAGATAGCTCTATAAAATGACTTAATATGCTTTAGTTAGTTAAAAAATGGCATAACTACCTTCAATAGCTCAATAATGACTTAATATGCTTTAGTTAGCTAAAAATAGCATAACTACCTTGGATAGCTCAATAATGACATAATTAGCATACTTTGGTCAAAAATGGCATAATAATATTTCTTAGCTCCAAAATGACCTAAACTTAGCTTATTTTCCTCGAAAATGACATAATAACCTTTCTTAGCTCCAAAATGACCTATTTACATTGTAATATCATTCTTAATGCTAGCTTGAGCCCTAATTAACTAATATTTTGTTCCTCTCTCTCAGGCGCACTACCACAAGAAGCCTGTGCCTACTCTGTTCGACCTCTATGGCATGGCCCATATGGCCCCGTACAAGAAGGCCAAGGCATTCACGGAGTCGGACCTAGATCATCCAGAGAACTTCACCAACATCTCCTCCCACCACAAGCTTGTGAAGTACAGAGACGAGGGGAAGACGAGGAAAGGGGAGGACTTTAACCCAAGCCAGTATCCTTTTGATACAGAGTTGGTGATGATATCTGGTGGCGGGAGGTCCCATGGCTCTCAAGCCATTGGTGATGGACTGATATGTTGTCCTAAGACTCTCCCGCAGATCAAGAAGCGCCTGAGTAGCTCTAGTCCTGAGATAACGCCTCGTGCATGGCTAGCGGAGCTCGCCGTGGCGGTTAGTTATACGGACTCTCTGACCTTTCCCCCATTACATTGTGTGTGCGTCCGTCGATGGTTACAATGCTAGCGAGGAGTGTTGTGTTGCAAGCAGCGGTTCAGAAAAAGAGATTGAAGACCCAGGAGCTTTTGGATGAGGAAAAAAGGGAGGCGGCGGAGAGGGAGAGGTAGAGGAAGGAGAAGACAACTAAGCTGTTGGAGGAGGAGAGGAACTGGAACGAGGCGTCTCATCGGGCCCTATACGAGCTCATCGTGGTACGTTTCTTGTGCATATTAGCCCAATCATGCACGCAATGTTCGCATTACTAACTAATATGACTGACTCGTGAGAACCAAATGTGTAGACCATGTGCGAGAAAAACGGTCAGGCCCCTCTGCCGATGCCCCAGATTGCTCTGGCAGGCACGGCGAGTTTGATTTGAATGGTCCTTAGTTACTACTATTCACATTTCAGTTTGCATCATGCTAACAAGACATTATTGGAAATGATCTTTGGTTCAGCATGGCTCCCAACAAACATCGACCAATCCTTCCGCGTCTGCCAATGCCGGAACCCCGATCGGTCCTTCACCTCCGTTTGTCAATGGCGCAGCCCCGACCATTCCTACACCTTCGTGATAATGGTATTTTTCTTCTTATTTAGCCTGTTTAGTCCATTTATGACATAATTTAGTCTATTTAGTCCACAAATGACATAATAAGATGAAGAAAATCAGGGAAGAGGAAGGAAAGAAGGAATAGGAAGAAAAGAAGAAGAAGAAGAAGAAGTTCTTCTTCTTCTTTTCTTCTTCTTCTTCTTCTTCTTCTTTTCTTCTTCTTCTTCTTTTCCTCCTCTTACTTGTTTTTATTCGTAAATGGCATCATAACCCTGCTAACCTCATAAATGGCATATACATAGCTTGTTGTCCTCTGAAATGACACAATAAGCTTAGTTAGGCCAAAAATGGCATAATTTGCTACGTTAGCTCAAAAATGGCATTTTTCTTCTTATTTATCCTATTTAGTCCATTTATGACATAATTTAGCCTATTTAGTCCATAATGACATATAAGATGAAGAAAATCAAGGAAGAGGAAGAAAAGAAGGAATAGGAAGAAAAGAAGAAGAAGAAGAAGCAGTTCTACTACTTCTTCTTCTAGTCTTCTTTGCCTTCTTCTAGTCTTCTTCTCCTTCTTCTCCTTCTTCTTCTTCTTCTAGTTTTCTTCCTCTTCTTCTTCTAACTTTCTTGTTTCCCATTTTGCAGATTTAAATCACTATATGGAAGCTTGCATGGATGGAGTGCTTGTTTCTCTGTTCTTCTTTTTGTTTTTATCGAAGAATAATGTGGAACTTGTTATATGGATGCATGTGTTGGATGAACATTGTGATAGTAGTGTTGGATGAACATTGTGATAGTAGTGTAAGATGTATGGATGAAACTGTGTTTCTTATGTATGTATATATGTTGTCATGGATGGAGCTATGTGTTGCATAGATCATATGTCTGTTGTGCGTGTGAAAAAAATATGTATATCTGTGTGTGAATTCCAGTGAAATTAAATGGATATAAATGAAAACAGGGGATATATAGCCTCTTTGCCGTCTGCTAGTGGACGACAAAGAGCTTTGCCATCTGCTAGCAGACAGCAAAGAGTACACGTGGCAGCTTCCTGTAGACACTGGGAACACTGGCTGCCTATTTGGTCAGCTATGCCGTCGGCTAGCGGACGACAAAGACCTTTGAATCTTTGTCATCAGCTGGCGGACGGCATAGCTGGCCATGTGGCAGCTTCCCAGTTCTGGCCTAACTGAGCTCTTTGCCGTCTGCTGGCAGACGGCAAAGACCTTTGAATCTTTGCTGTCTGCTCGCGGATGGCAAAGAGCGCCGTTAACGCCCTAACGACTCTGATGCCACCCCACTGTCGTTCATTGTCTTTGCCGTCTGCTGGCCTCAGACGACGAATGGCACAATCGTTTGCCGTCCGTTTTGTGGAAGCGGATGGCAAAGAAGGCCTTTGCTGGCACCTGTTCAGACGGATAGTTTGCCGTCTGCTGGCGGACGACAAAGATGTTTGCCGTCCGAGATCTATGCCTTTGCCGTCTGCCATGGCAGACAGCAAATAAGTTGTTTCCAGTAGTGTTAACTTCAAGCTTCTTTCCTCCTTTCCGAGGCCTTTTTCCATCTGCCATTTTCTTCAGCTGAGGAATTTGCACAATCGAGTTCTCTGAAGAAGTATGGTGCTTTTCTTCAAGGAACGCTGCAAATGAGTTTAGTTGATGAGAACCTAGTGATTCAACAGCAGACATGTGTACCTGTGAACAGAGTATATGTGCGAAGAATTTAGAGAGTTCATATGCGTTCTTAGAAGTTTTTGCAAAGCTGAACAAGTTTGAGGAAATTGACCCAATGTGTCTTGAAGGATTTCACTAAGCATTCTTTGACTTAGGTTCCAGAGTTGTGCGGATCGTGAGATTCACATAATTGAGGAATCATGAAGAAAAACGTCACTTAGAGAAACAGATCAAGAACCGAAGATTTGTGCTAGGTGTTTAGAGTGTGGAGGTTGAAGAATAAACACCTTTCGAAGATTTAATGAAAATCATCAGTAGAATAAATGCGGTAAAAGTAACTTTTAATTACCCTTGATGAAGAACACGACGAACAAGAGGTGTAGATTTAGAAGTTTGTCGGCTCGGATCTTCCATGCCCTAACTTGGCGGAGGAAGACGTCTACGGCAGCGGCGGAGGGAAGGTTTCCGCGGCCGACGCGAGTATGACGGCGACGAGGTCGATGCAGTGAAGCTCTTCCTCACCGGCGATGATGGAGGTAGCAGCGAAGCTAGGTCTTGAGAAGCTCGAGCAAGGGAGTGGGGTCGGGCGGAGTAAAAGTGAAATGAGGAAGCGAAGGGGGTATTTATAGCTGAGGTGAAACAGTGTTTGCCCGAAGAATTTGTATGAACGTGCCCCTGTCCCTTCTCATTCGAGCGACATGTGTCACCCACGTACTGAGAGGTGGAGATCATGTGAGATCGTGGGTGGATAGATAAGTATATCGTGGAATGCGTAACGGTTTGGGCGGCAAAAGCTGAAAATTCGGATAAGAATATCTTAAAGTTTCGTTCGCAATTTCTTCAACTAACAGGGACAGAACGAAGAATTTGAACGAGTTTCAAATAGAATGCACATGAAGAATTTGTGAACAGACTGGGTTGAGTTTAGCATAGAGGGGGAAGGGTCCGATCACACTCACTTAGCAGAAAAGTCAAATTGAAGAATTATCAATAAGTGAATGATGTAGAGGACATAAACTCACACACACACACACATATAGTCAAATGAAGAACAATGGCGGAAAGAGTGAAGACAATGCAAAGTTTAAGAATTTGAAAAACTGAGGAATTTCAAAAATGAAGAAAAACTCAAATTGAAGATTTTCAATTTTGGTTGGTGGCGTAACCCACTGTATAAGAAATCTGATTTCAGACACCGCGTACAACTCTCTAGGGTTCTGAGAATCAATTTCTTCACACTTAGATGGTTAGTCTTCATTGATTGAAGAAAAACATTACTTCATGTGTTGCACATCTAAGTCATCAAGTCAGCATAAGTGTTAGGATGTGTGTCCTTTTCAAAGAACATTTGAAGATTCTAGGATATTTAGCTCACACCGCAACTTGCTAAATCTCTTCTCATCCAAGGGCTTTGTGAAGATATCGGCCAGCTGGTCTTCTGTACTTGCATGGTCCATGGAGATTTCGCCCTTCAACACATGGTCACGAAGAAAATGATGACGAATCTAGATGTGCTTTGTCTTCGAGGCAATCTTGATAGCACTCTCGTTGTCGCAGTAGAGTGGCACATTCTTTGATGCCATAGTCCTTGAGTGTTTGCTTCATCCATAGTAGTTGCGCACAGCAAGATCCAGCAGCAATATACTCAGCTTCTGCAGTGGAGAGTGATACGCAGTTCTGTTTCTTCGAGGACCAACATACCAAGGATCGTCCGAGGAAATGACATGTGCCTGACATTGAATTGCGGTCCACCCGATCGCCAGCATAGTCAAAGTCTGAATATCCAATGAGATCAAAAGAATAGCCCTTGGGATACCATAATCCAAGTGTTTGTGTGTGAGCTAGATATCGAAGAATATGCTTCACAGCCTTATGGTGTGATTCCTTCGGTGTAGCTTGAAATCGGGCACACATGCAAACACTAAGCATGATATCCGGCCTAGATGCACATAGGTACAATAAAGAGCCAATCATGGAGCGGTATACCTTTTGATCAAAGTCTTTACCATTTTCATCGGTGCATAGATGACCATTTGTGGGCATAGGATTTTTGACGCCTTTGCAATCTTGCATGCCGAATTTCCTCAACACATCCTTGAGGTATTTCTCCTGAGATATGAATATGCCATTGTATTGTTGACGAATATGAAGATCTAAGAAGAATTTCAATTCTCCCATCATATACATGTGATATTCTTCACTCATCATATAGTCAAATTCATCACTGTAATGTTGGTTAGTACAACCAAAGATAATATCATCAACATATATTTGGCACACGAATAATTCATCATCATATGTTTTTGGTGAAAAAAGTTGGGTCAAGTGAACCGGGTTTGAAGCCTTTCTTCATGAGGAATTCCTTCAGTGTGTCATACCAAGCCCGAGGTGCTTGCTTGAGGCCATAGTGGGCCTTGTTGAGTCTGTAGACGTGATCTGGAAATTTTGGATCCTCAAAACCTGGTGGTTGAGCAACATATACTTCTTCCTCAAGATTACCATTGAGGAATGCACTTTTCACATCCATTTGTTGTAATATGATATTATGATGGTTAGCATAAGCAAGCAATATGCGAATAGCCTCAAGTCTAGCAATAGGTGCAAAAGTTTCATCGAAATCAATTCCTTCAACCTGTGTGTAGCCATGAGCTACAAGACGAGCCTTATTCCTCACCACGAGGCCATTTTCGTCTTGTTTGTTGCAGTAGATCCATTTGGTACCGATGATGTTGTGCTTGCGTGGGTCTGGTCACATGACAAGCTCCCACACATTGTTGAGCTTGAATTGATGCAATTCATCTTGCATGGCTTGAATCCACTCAGATTCCATGAATACTTCATCTACTTTAGTGGGCTCTATGATAGAGACAAATGCAAAATGCCCACAAAAGTTAGATAAATGTGAAGCTTTTGAGCGCGTGAGGGGACCTGGTGCACGAATGTCATTGATGATCTTCTCGATCTGCACTTTGTTTGCTATGCGAGGATGTGCAGGTTGATGACTTTGCTTAGGTGTCATGGTCCTAAGACTGACAGTAGAAAGGGGGGGGGGTAGGTATGGAGAGGCAAGATCTCAGCTATGGTGAAGGTGTACACACAAGATTTACGAGTTCAGGCCCTTCGCGGAGGAAGTAAAAGCCCTACGTCTCGGTGCCCAGAGGCGGTCGACTGGATTATATGTGTGTGGTGTTACAGGGGGTGCGAACCCTTCACTACAAAAAAAGACACATCTGTGACATTTTGGGCCGAACGGAACTTTTTTCTGTCATACATATGACACTTCTATGACGATAATTGTGACAAAACCCGATATCATCATAGATGTGGTGGGCTCCTACTTCTATGACAAAAAATCATGACAGAAAATGGGCTTTTCGTCCTGGGCGGGCCGGAGACGCAGTTGCATGACATTCTTTAGGCTGTCCATGACAGAAAAACCCATGGTAGAAGCGAGGGCAAGGAAAATTTTGGGGAGTTCCCTATTACGGTGGGAGGTCGGGGGCCGAGCGATGCGTGTTTCTCTCGTACACGTACACGCATGTGTGCCAGGCGTTGGCTCTAACTGAACCCGAGCAAGGCGTTGGGCTCTAACTGAACCCAAGCGACTGCACTGCAGGCTACGCATTACTGAACCCGAGCGATCAATCGATGGTTGTTAACTGAACCCGATCGAGCGATTCCTTCGCTACTGCTGCTAACTGAAGTCGATCGATGTTGCCTCTGGGATGAACAGCGAGCATTG
>NC_041389.1:492007929-492026374 GCF_002162155.2 Triticum dicoccoides
CTCCCAATCAATATGACCCCCGTTTCGACCGTAGGAGGTCCGTTTCGTCCATTTTGCGGTACACCACACCCCTCCCGATCAACAGGACCCCCGTTCCGACAGTAGGAGGTCTGTTTCCTCCGTTTTGCGGTACGCCACACCCCTCCCGATGAACAAGATCTCGTTTCGAACATGGCCGGTCGAATACAAGGCCATTTCCTACGTTCTGCGGTACGCCAGGCCTTGTTTCCATCTCCTGTTCCGTCCAAGCCCTCCCGATGAACACGACCACGCATTCCGTTCCGACCCAGCCGGTTGGCTCCCACGCGTTCCGTTGCCTCCCGATGAACACGACGCATTCCGTTGCCTCCCCATGAACACGATGCATTTTTTGCCTCCCATGAACACGACGACGACGTTGTTTCTCCGTTCTGACCCAGCCATGTACATGAGCCCTGGCCGTACGTATGCGCGAGTAGGCGTTCGAGACCCCGCCCGTATGTACACATACATGGCCGTATTTTCTTTCTTGCACACTGGCCGTTGTACGTACATGTACATGCTACGTGCGCGCCTCTACATCGACACGTGCGCGCCTCTACATCCACCAGTATATATGTACGTACACATTCGCGACCAGAATGACAACGCTACATACGCTTCGACCAGGTGGGTCCCGACTGTCAGGCACTTCCTTGCGTGCGAAGATGTAGCTGGTGGGTCCCAACAGTCAGGGGGCGAATTTTTTTTTGCCCGGACGCACTTCCTTGTGTGCGAAGGTGTAGCTGGTGGGTCCCAACAGTCAGGGGGGAAACGTTTTTTTGCGAAATATGGTGGCCCGTCCGGTGGGTCCCTGCTGTCAGGTGGAAGAATATTTATTTTGCGCGTAATAAGGAGGCACTTCCTTGCGACTGCCGTGGACCCAGCTATCAGCCTATCCACGTACAATACTCTTTGATGGAAGTCGGTCGTTGACCACATTGACCACGCCGCACTGAGAGCACCACGGCGGTGGATGACGGCAAGGCCTAGGAAGGGGACGACACGGAGCCGGGGAAGACGCGGCAGTGGATGCCCACGCGTAGAGGAGTATGAGGGTTCACTCGTTCGGCTGCGGTGTGAGGCTGCCGTCGCTGCAGAATAACAGGGGGTGTGGGTGAGTGGAGGGATGGCCTGGCCAACGGCGGGAGTAGTAGGGGGCGGTGAGGCCTCCGCGGCATCACAGCCGGCCACAGGAGGCAGGAGCAGGCGGCACGATCGGCGCTGCTTTGGGCGGCTGGAGCAAGAAGACCAGATGTTGACGAAGCACGATGGCCGTTGGATGGACATCGTACGCTCACTGCAGCTAGAATCGTTCATATTGACTAAGTTGACAAAGCCCTCCGTCCCCGTCAACTTAGTGGGCCCACAAGTCAGCCTCCCACCAAGGTGGGTCCTAGCTAGCAGGGGGAGTATTCATTTTTTTCTTCTTAATAAGGAGGCACTTCCGGTGGGTCCGAGCTGACAGCGGGGGGAACGTTTTTTTCGTGAAATACGGTGGCCCGTCAGGTGGGTCCCAGCAGTCAGGGGGCAAATGATTTTTGAAAAGTACGGTGGCCCGTCCAGTGGGTCCCTGCTGTCAGTTGGAGGAATCATTATTTTCCACATAATAAGGAGGCACTTCCTTGCTGCGGCCGTGGCCCTAGCTGTCAGACTCTCCAAGTACAGTATACTTTCGATGGAAGTCATTCCTTGACCATGTTGACCACGCCATGTTCTGTTGCATGCATGCGTCCATGGGCGTGGTGCGTCCCCACTATCAGCCTCTCATGTACATTCATCTTCTGATGACTCTCGGTTGTTGACCATGTTGACCACACCGTGCCGAGCGCACCCAGACTAGAACGACCCGGAGATGGGGAAGACGGTGCAGTGGAGTCGCAGATGGAGAGGAGTGGGAAACTTCACTGGTTCGGGTGCACGGCAGCACAGCCGCGGTGCCGCCCACGAGAGACGGGAACAAAGAACAGAGGTTGAAGAAGGAGCACGGCTGTTGGATTAACATCCAACGGTCCAGCTGCTAGAATCATTTGTTGATTAAGTTGACAAAGCCGTGCGTACACGTCCGCTTAGTAGGCCCACAAGTCAGCCACCAAATCTGACGGGTCCCAGCTGTCAACGGGATGAATAATTTTTTTGCAAAACAAGGAGGCACTTCCTTCCGTGCGAAGATACAACCGGTGGGTCCCAGCTGTGAGGTGGAGGAAACATTTTTTTCGGCTTAATAAGGAGGAACTTTCCTTGCGTGCGACCATGGACCTCATGGGTCCCAGCCGTCAGGCTCTCCACGTACAGTCCTCTTCCGATGACTCTCATTTGTTGACCACGCCGCACCGAGCGCAGCGAGGCGGTGGACGACGGCGTGGCCCCGGACGGGAACGACTCAGAGATGGGAAGACGCGGCAGTGGAGTCACAGATTGAGAGGAGGAGAAGGGTTATAACTGGTTCTATTGCAGCGTGGGGCTGCAGCCTGTGGAGAATAACAGGAGGTGTCGAGGGGTGGAGGGATAGCCTGGCCGGCGGTGGGGTAGCACTTTGCAGTGATGCGTGCTAAGCAGAGCCGCTAGCCGCCGGAGGCCGGACCAGGAAGTCCCGGCGACGCTGGAGGAAGAAGACGAGAGATTGAAGGTGCATGTCGGCCGCTGGATATAAATCCAATGACTGTGGATGACACAATCATCTGTTGACCAAGTTGAGAATGCCCTGCGTAGGCTTCGACCTATTGGCCCACATGTCAGCCTGCAAAAATGTGGCATATATTTAACCCATGTTTTCTAGAATGTACAATCCATTTGCTGGGTGGGTGAATAAATAATTTCGCATCAATCAGGCCCATTTATAGTTTCTAAGAAATCCCAGTCCATTTGCACTTCCTTGAAATACATGTATTAGGTGGGCTCATTATATATATAATGTTATGTGAGAAGGAGCAATTAATATCAAAGAATAAACTAGAGAGGCACATTTTATATATATATAATTAACCAATTAGCGAGTTATTGCTCAAAATAAAAATGAGCGCGTTATTATGAAATTGGTCATTAAAATCTTCGCAAGCTTTTGTACGCAATCACCAGGATTTTCCTTGCTTGTGAGTCAAAAACAACCAGGATTTTCCTTGCCAACTTCCGTTAAACATTTACTTTTATAAGTTAATAACACATGGGATGTTTTTATAATGTATATATAAGTCTCTATAAAATATACGATAATAGTAATAATATAATATATATAATGTGGTTAGAAGGGAAAACATAAATTGGACACAACATTATTATTCTTATATATAGATAAATAGAACAGAGACCTGCGTTTTATTAAAAAATACATTGGGCTGCCGATCTTTTAGAAAAAACCCATAGGCCGGTATGGACCTCAAAAAATAAGTTGAAACCACTGTCTCCGTATATCGTGGGCTACGCATGTTAAAATACAAAACCTAGGCCTAGCTGATACTTGTTCGCCCTCTGAAAAAAATTGATACCAGATCCCCGAGCAAACTGGATTAAAGAGGGGGCCGGCAGCACGACTGAAGAAGCACATCAGGAGCGATTTTTTCTTCTTTAGTGGATGGCTCTCGATATCGTTTTTTACTTGCCTCTACACCATACAACTTGTATTTTTAGCCTCCCAGTCCGTCATGGTGGACCAGCAGCGCATTTGCTGGGCGGGCCAACCTACAGAAACCAGCACTCGATTTTTCATCAAGCCCCCAAAACAACACAGTACTATGTTTGTTTTGAGGCCGAAAACATTACGACAGGGGTTGAGCGGGGGAGAGGGGAAGACAGAGTAATAAAAAGATTAAAAAGAGCTGATGCACCGTTGCTACCCTAACAAAGCAGGTGCAATTCTTCTCGGGAAGAAGGTGTGTCGTTGACACTCACACGTCACATACCCCACAGTAGGCATACTAACAAGTTCACACACAAATACAACAGAAAAGGTAAACATTCGTATCAAACTCAGGTTCACAGGACACATTCATATTCATAGCCAACATTCACTATCAACAACTCAAAAGATTCATATATACACAAGCTCAGCATATCTATGCATCCAAATGATTAATAGATCACACGACAATATTCATTCATAATTCACAAAAAGATTCAGATATACACATGTTCAGTATGTTTATGCATCCAAATGATTGAGATCACAGCCAATATGATCCATGGATGAACTTTAATTACCTAGGGTACACACTGGTAAATGGTGTTCAATCGGAGGTACTTCTTGCTAAAATTAGTTCTTGTACGAGTAAACTTTCGAGTACATAAGAGGCACCACAGACAATCTGAATTTTGCTTGTAGGTTTATCCTCAAATAGTGGCCTCGTGCCGAGGGAGGTTTGAGCAACTTGGCCACTACTTTCATCCAACTAGTTTACTGGCTCATCTTGGTCCTGTATCTCGCCAAAATTCTACATAGCAGACGAGAAAGGAGGCGGTCGAGAAAATGAACCACCCAAATTTTTTGTGCAGTTCAACTGAAATGGAGCATCCTTGGCGTGCAGACTGATTAAGTGGCAGATGAATATACGCGTCAACCAACTTGTCTGTAATCTTTAGACTCCATGCCATATAGTTCGCTACCATATGTGCCGATAACCAAAAGGCACAAGTTGGGACCAAAGACTAGACTGTGTTTTTCTGGGCTATGTACCAAGCAATATTTTTGGCGTTCACTCTCATAATACTTGGAGATTGACAATTGGTTAATGCTGGTTGATACTCGAATGAATATAGGCACTTCTTCTTGTCAACATTGATGCTTGTCTGAGTGAACTTTGGAGTACATAGCAGCAACATAAGTACCTGTCCATCTGATCATTTTGTGTAGTTCTACTGAAATCACCCGATGTAATGATTTGCCTGCGAGTTTAGGCTCCAAATTACTCCTTTATGAAATCGGCAAACAGTATCACAATACCAAATTACCAATACATATGACAAGCACAATAATCAGGATAAAGACCAGTACCAACCTGGGTGAGGTAGCATATCAATTACTATTTCCTTTGACTGGAAGCCGAGATAAGCGAAGCGACTGACAGTGAAGGAAGAAAGCAAGCCGATATTAGCAACTGACAGGAAAGGACGGAAGCTGTCGAGGCAATGAAGCACCTAAAGTTTTTGTGCAGTTCCACCAAAATCGAGCATCCCTGTTGGCACATATATTGAGAGAGTGAGATTACTGTAATAGTGGGACTAGTTGATGAAACATACACTAACACATAGAAGCACCATCATTATCTTAATGGGTAAAGTTAGCAACATAGTAGTCTTGCTTAAAGAGAGGTATTAGTTTATTTAATCAGTGCCAATTAGCTCAACACTCAAAGCATTGCCATTTATCATAGGTTGCAAAACTTTAACGTGCAAAGATAAAGGAGTTTCTCATGACAGTAGCACGATACAAATAGAGATTACAACAAACTAATATGGATGAAGGCCTTAGGCCAGTACCAACCTGAGAAAAAAAGCTTATTCATGTAGTCCCATAAGAGATGATAAAGCACTCACTGGAATCACACAATAGTATATATTTTTGTGCACTTCAAATGTATGGTTGAAATCACTCTTGTTTACCAGTGTTGCGATTATATCGAAAGATTTTCAAGAACTTCCAGCAGAGTTAAAGCACTGGCTGGGATACAGTTCATTGTATTGTCTTGTGTAGTTCCACTAAAATGTATGATTGGCACAACATGATCCATGTTTGCACAAGTAGGAACAAGGTGAAACCTTCATTAGCTTAGTGAGAAAGGATAGGAAGACATTAGCATATTACTCAAACAGTAGCATCAAATTCATGATGGACAATACACAAAACATTGCCTCATTGAACCAATGGCAATAAATTGGCATGCAAAACAATAGCACTATTATGTCATGACACTAATAATATTCCCTTGCTGCTCCACCACATGATTCACCTCCATAGACAAACATACACACGTACATGATTCAGCATAGGGTCCTACTAAAGATTTGTTTAACTCCGACAGGAAAATTAGGAAGTAATAAATTACTGGTACTTAAGTACTCCTAATTAATTAAGTGAGACAGCAGAAGTGGAAGGGCTCCCTAGAGGATCGTCTCACATGTAAGGTAGTCGTTGCTGGAGCCCTTGAATGGACACGTCTCTGGCTTCAGCAAGATCGCCTTGGCACTGCTTATTCTTCTTCTTCTTCCTCTTCATGCTTTGTTTCTCTTTCTCCTCACCAATTGGTGAAACCAAGTACATGATTGGACTTCTAATTCAGAATTGGTTTTGTCAGTGAGGGAGTACAAGTGTACTAGTAAAAAATAGCATTATTTTCTCATGGCAGTCGGAAAATAGAGATGAACACATGCATTAAATATCATTCTTACCTAAAGGAAGGTTATGGCGCCAATATGGATGATGAGGATTGGAACACAGATCTCCCTTTGTGCAGTTCCACAAAAATGAACCAACTGTTCCATTCTGACATTCCAGTTAAATAGCACAAAAGTCACTTCTTTTAAGAAGAGTTTTGTGCAGTGCACCAAAAGGTCACAACAGCAACCAGGTGAATTGGATATCCCTGTTTGCACAAAAAGGTACAGAGGAAACAGTCAGAGTCTCAAACAATTACAAGCAAAAACATTTGGGTAAACTTGTCATGGCTTATAACAGTGGCATGGCTTCATTTTTACCAGGGACATTAGATTAAGAACAGCTAAATATTTGGTATAAGGGCATGGGACAGTGGGTGCACCAGCAGTCCAGCACCATGTATGTAAACAGGGGCATAAAGTGGTGATTCATAGTTTGTTGCCCCGAGAAACAAACATCCAAGAAACATATCCGAGTTGGTCCCATTTTTGTTCACTCTAGCCACCTACTCCTATGTGTGGATAGCAAATCTAGTCCTGGTCATACCACTGTGTACAGCGTTACCCCTATATTTCCCTTTTCGACCAAGAAACTAGTTGGATGACTAGTCTGTACTACTTTCACCCCCTTTCCTTCCTGTTTGTATCAAGTCCGATGTACATACTAAATTCCCCCACCCCACTTTATTTCTTGTTTGAACCAAGTACTCCCTCCGTCCGGAATTACTTGTCATCAAAATGGATGTGTCTAGAACTAAAATACATCTAGATACATCCATTTCAATGACAAGCATTTTCGGACGGAGGGAGTACAAGATTCGACTCCATGAAGTAGCTTTACCTCTAACAATAGAAGAAAACAAATAGGTGACGTTGGACCATCCGATCGAGAGGGGCTGAGAGGTAGAAAATGATGCACATGCAGCAACGTAGCGAGCTGGGGAAGTAGCGCTAAGGTGGTTTTGAATGAAGATATACCTAAAGGTCGTCGGGATGTGGATAGGTGGGCGGCGGGAGGCCGGATCCGCCCACAGGCAATGACGAAGGGATCGGAGGACCTCCCGCGCCAGTGCTCGGCCAAAGATAACGGTGCGGCCGGCAGTGGGTCTCCTCCCTCGCTGTCTTACGACGGCCTAAACGCTGCCCCTCCTCCCCTTCACCGACGGAGGGGGATACGTCCAGATCTGTAACTAGTGGTGAGGATAGAAAGCCAGTGTTTTTTGAAGGGAGAAAGACAGTGTTACTACCCGTATCTTATTTAGATCTGGAGAGGATGAGAGTGTGTGAATAGAGCAACCCTAGCAAGCATGCGCGGAGGCTCCGGCCTATATATACGTAGTGGGGTAGTTTTCCTTTTTCACTCCATCAAAACAATCGTTTAAAATTGTGTACTACTACATGCCAGGTCGCAGTTTTTTTAGTTGTTGATTGTTTTTGGAGATAGCTACCCGCTTGTTCCAAGTGGTGTTACGGTGTGCCAGGTTGCACTTTGTATTGTTCAAGTCTGGTACTACAAGTCCCTCCATTAAATGAACAACCACCCCCTCGTAAAAATTGTGAACAAGCCCACGGCTAAAATTAGCGGAAACGTGGGTTGCCCCAACATGCATTATTATTTATATTTTCTACTCCACATGTCAGACACAAAAATAATGTGTCATAGACACAAAAATTGTGGCAAGATTCCCTTAGGCAAGCCAAAGTGTGTCTAACAATTTGAGCAACTCAGGTTAGGCAAGTGTGGGAAAAATAATGTGGCAACATAAGACAAACATAGTCACAATCCAAACAGCCCCGTAATTTTTTGTGACATGCATGAAAATTTGGTTAGTTAAATTTATAGTCAAAATTTGGCAAGGTGCATCAAATCAACACATGCAAGTATCAAAAAGAAAGTCAAGGCATGCATGCATGTGTTGTACTCTCTCCTTTTCCAAATATAAGTCTTTTTAGAGATTGCAACAAGTGACTACATATGAAGCAGAATATGTCTACATACAAACTAGTCCATTTGAAATGTGTAAAAAGACTTATATCGAGTGCAGTGCTTTGATGTGTCACGTCAACTCGTACAAGACCGAGAAATTTGATTACTACAACGCCCTCTCCCTCGAGGACTAAGCTCCGGTGCCTTAACTACACCTTCCTTTGGCTGCATGACAGGAGGGCCAACCACCTGTTAGGCCCACCTGTCATAGACGCAAAGGCAGGAGCAGTAAGTAGAAGCTTTCGCTACACGTTATCCCTCCCGCACGAGGTGGACGGACATGCAGCAGTGGGTCCGATATTGTAGAAGTAGGAGTAACATCATTGTCCGTCTTCTCGAAGAGGCGAAGAGCCAAGCGCAACCCGAACGTGGCAGTTGCGAACGCTCGCGTGGTGCGGTGCCTTGGAGCACGCATATATACTAGCCAGGCTCTTGCATGAGACAAAATTGCTATTGTTTAACAATTAAACTCCATCATCCATTGGTTGATACTCATTCTGCATAGTTCCACGCGCTTAGCACAATTTCCTCCTGGGGTCACCAATGTTTATTTGCTAATTAATAGCATTGCTGGCAATGAACTAGCCATTGCAAGTCATTAAAAGCATGCACACCTCTTATCTCTTATTGGTCGATATGTCAAGAAACAAGAAACAAGAAACAAGGTACTCCCTCCTTTCCGGTTTATAGTGCTCAATTCAAAAATCTCACCAATAAAGGTAGATGGCGAGTGGTGGAATACTTCTTGTAGTTTTGCAAAAGCACCTAATTAATGCTCTTGTTATCCTCAAAAAATTATGTTTATCAATGCATTAATTGGAATGCATGCATGCATAAAGTACATGCATTGGTCAATTTTCTCTTAATACTTGCATGCAATGATTTAATGCACCTTGGAATCTGCACATGTGATGGAAAACAACCAAATTGAGCCTTATAAAATGGAAAAACTAAAATTTTGAGATAAGCCCTATAAACCAGAAAGGAGGGAGCCTCCCTTCCGGTTTATAGGGCTCAAATCTCAAATCTCATGAATCAAGGCATTTTGCGATTGGAGGAATGTATCTCATACTACTTTACAAAACCACCCTAATTAACTCATGCATTAATTACGTAGTTCTCTCGTTTTCCTCTTCACCTTGGTCGCGGTGCATAATATTGAGAACTCCTATATGACTAGCTGCTCTATCTACATGCGGGACATTTCAAAGCATCCGGGCCCGTGTGTCATCCACCAAATCACAGCGAGGTGCTATAGTCGAGACTCACCTGTCACCTCGGTGTGGCCGTCATGACCCGTCATATCACAAAACCCACACATTTACCAGCAGTGGTAAGGTGGCCTCCAAGTTGGAATGGACGAAGCAACCATCATTTCACTGGAACGCTCGTTCAAGCCCTTTCTTCCCTTTCTTGAAGAAAACCTCACTCCAGGCTACTCACTTCTGCCATTTTTCTTCCGTACCGACGAAGGAAAGGTGGGCGAATCAGTTATGCTCCTATATTTTCATTCCAAGAATCTTCTTTTTGCGAAGCGCCGACCGATTCTCACATCCTAATCTTTTCCCGTTTTCATTGCGATTGTGGTTTCCTTTCGATTGCTTTTTGTTTGTCAGTTCATTGATGGATCCTGGAGCACTAGGCAAAGAGTTGCCGGCGGACAACCCACTGGAGACAGTGATCTCCAGGAAGCGAGCACCGACCAACGAGTTGACCATGTTGGCGGGCCAACCCATGGAGACGAAGAACTCCAAGAAACAAGCACTGGCCAAAGAGTTGACGACGTTGGCGGACGAACTCCGCAAAGAAAATTGGAAGAACAGCAAGGTCCCCACCGTGCCTACCCCAGGAACTCTGATTGCCACCTATGTGAGGCTCAAGACCGAGTTTGAGGAGATAGTCGCCGTTGAGAAGCAGTATTCCCCTGGCAAGGTGATGGCCCCCATCGAGGACGAGGAGATGGCCCCCCGGAGGGATGAGATCCCCCGGTGAGCTGCACAAGGTAAAAAATAATGGCTTATTACCATAGTTGTGGTTTTTGATTATTTGCAATGTGCTTGCTAATATGTTAGGGTTGTGCAGGTGCCGGTGGACGTCCTTGATGATTCCGATGTCATGGCCCATCCTGTTGGCACCGCCCCAGAGATCGATTCCGATGCCGCTGTCCATCCTATGGACATCGCCCCAGAGATCGATTCCAATGTCGCGGTCAGTCCTGTGGGTATCGCTCCAGAAATCGATTCCCATGCCGCTGTCTGTGCTGTGGTCATTGCCCGAGAGATCGATGACAAGAAATAGTTGGTCGCGCTAATCCTTCAATGTAGTTTGCATTGCCCTGTGTTTAATTACCAGAATGATGCGTGTTATCAAACCACCTTAGGGCTAGTGCACTGTCTTGTGTGGGCGGATCTTGCTACTTTTGTTTGATAGTGAATCATGCGATGAATCATGTGAACCCGCTCTGAGTTATGGAAACCGATGTATCTTCACCAGCTTTTGATGTAATATATGGCATGCTTAGATGTAAGTTTGAACTGTTTATCATATCAGCAGGGCTTGTTTGATGATTCTTGGTATTAGTAGGCTTGCTACTGTGCGAGCTATAGTACTTGCAAAACACTCACCCAAGAGAAACATTGGGGCTGATGAGCTCGTAGTACGCTTATACTTATCCCTCGTTAATCGACCAATAGCCCTAGCTCCTAAAATTGTAGGCTTAGCGATCGATCAGACAATAGTCGAGATGGATACATTCAGGCCTCATTTGGTTCATAGGGTAGGAAAATCGTAGCAAAAGTACAGAGAACATGCAACACAAAAATCATAGCAGTGCAGAGACATACTCCTTCCGTTCCAAAATAGATGACCTAGGCGGGCTAGTTTGGCCTAGTGGGTTTTAGTGATATGACGTGGTATAGTGCTGTCCAGTCTTCGTGTGTGGTAGCAGTATTGCGGGTACAGTAAGTTTTCTTGAAGAAGCGGAATTCAATGAAGTGATGATGGTTCCTTCGTCCGAACAACTTACAGTGCAAAAGGTTGGGCCTGCAATACGACCGGGGTATACCAGGATAATTTTGTGCATGGCAGGTGGACCAGGATGGTCGACGTCCCACATGTCGGCGAATGAAACTATTCTTTCTGATATAGAGGACAAGCAACGAGTATTCATTGTTTATTTTCTATGAAAGCTATTGTCTCCACTGTTACTCCTTGACTTTGTCAATGCCTCTCTCTCCTCCACATAAGCAGGGACTACTTGCTATGCATGCAACGGGCAGCAGGCATCTTGAGGGGCCAGGGCGGTCAGAGCGGGCTCCGGAAGCGGTCTGGACTCCAGCATGGCCCACCTCACATTATCACCATATATTTCTTGGAGTCTGTGCGCGGCGGGCGGGCGATCTCTTCTCCCTCCCCCGTTTCTCTCTTCTCAGCCGACACCCACTGTCGGTGTCAAAGCCGGCAGATCTCGGGTAGGGGGTCCCGAACTGTGCGTCTAGGCGGATGGTAACAGGAGACAGGGGACACGATGTTTTTACCCAGGTTCAGGCCCTCTCGATGGAGGTAAAACCCTACTCCTGCTTGATTGATATTGATGATATGGGTAGTACAAGAGTGGATCTACCACGAGATCAGAGAGGCTAAACCCTAGAAGCTAGCCTATGGTATGATTGTTGTTCGTCCTACGGACTAAAACCCTCCGGTTTATATAGACACCGGAGAGGGCTAGGGTTACACAGAGTCGGTTACAATGGGAGGAGATCTACATATCCGTATCGCCAAGCTTGCCTTCCACGCCAAGGAAAGTCCCATCCGGACACGGGACGAAGTCTTCAATCTTGTATCTTCATAGTCCAGGAGTCCGACCAAAGGTCATAGTCCGGTTATCCGGACACCCCCTAATCCGGGACTCCCTCACCCGCCGAGCGATTAGATTTCGGCTATCGACGGTTTATTCAATTACAGTCCCACAAGTCAGTGAAATTGCAAGACAACGCGTGTCCCCTCTGGTGAGCGGCGTGCGAGCCGGACTGTCGGGGGTGCGACGCGTACGAGTCGTAAGTGTGCCGCCTTTTCCTCTAGAACTTGCGAAGCATAACATTTTCGCGCGGTCGATCGATAGAAATCCAGAACAAAATGACGAGGGCGGTGCTTTCCCGCTCGTTAGGCGGGCTAGTTCGAGTGATATGACGTGCTACAGTGCCGTCCACTTGCTCCATTTTTATGTAAGCAAGAGTTTACTTTCTGATGCGAGAGGAGTGCGAAACACCGCGGATCTTATTTTGATCAAGGGATAACTGTTCCCTGCCAAATAATGGAGGATTGTTAGCGATTATAGCATGATAGTTAGGGCATCTCCAGTGCTGGCCCACAAATTTACACCGGCATCTGTCCGAGGACACTGATGGATGACATCCGATGCTGCCCGCATACCTTTCGACAACTATATGAACTAACCGGATGAAATTCGTGCAAACAAAGCAAATTTCAAATTAACCGGATGAAATTCATTACATTTCGAAAACTTTTCCTACAAACTGGACGAGATTCATTACATATTTCGAACAAACCGTACTAAAACCTACTGTAAACCTAATCTAAACGATCGCTGGTGCCCGACCACCATGTCCGGCCATGAACCCGAGAAAGCCGGCCATTGCCTTTGCCTCCTCCTCATCCGCCTTGATAACCTCCTCCTCCGGAGCACAAGGTTTTGAAGAGTTCTGCCTCCACATCGTCGTCAAGTGGCTAATCGGCCGCTGATGTTTAGCCCACCAAGCTTGGCACCGACTGAGTGGAGTAGCGGTGGCCTTCCTGGGACCAGAGCGGCGGCGACCTACCGTGTACTACTCTTCCACGCTGCCAGCGGCGCCCGCGCACGCGCGCCGGCTTCGTGGTCGTGGCGGTGGAGGGCGGCCGGGGGGTGCCGGCGATCTCCTTTGTTTGCTCCTGCGATAGTACGTCGAAGAGAGCTTTGGAGCGCGCCCAGAGCGAAGCCTCCGATGTCCCTCGTCTGCTCCTGCGACAGTACGTCCAAGAGATCTTCGGAGCGCCAGGAGGCCATGGTTGGAGTGGTGCCGACAGAAGGAAGGGACCGGAGGAGAATAAGTGTGGGTCTTTGGCTATGGCTGGGAGATGGGGATCAAGTTAATATAGCGGGCGAATGGCAATGAGCCGCGGCAGACGGATGGACAACTGGCACCGGAGTAGGTTCGTCGGGCATGAATGCGGATGCTGCTTCACTGACTTAACTGCAGATGCGTTGGGTTACTGACATGTGGGCCCAACAGGCATGTGGCCCGCATGTCAATGGAACACCAATTGCACCTGCAGTTAAGTCCGATGAATGCGGCATTGACATTCTGGAGAGACGGTGACCGTTTCAGGCGGGAAACGCGCGCTAGCGATGGAAGGGGTTTCGGTGTGCAGTGGCACTAAGATCGGTCGCTCATGATAGTAAATACTCCGTACCATACTACCATAGTACCCTCTCTAGCTAGGTTGTTTTATAGATTGTCGTTGTGATGGACGATATACATGAGCAAGGCGCTCCGAGTATGACCGTTGGTGTTGAGCCAGGTGAATACATGCTCGGCGTTCGCGTAGGCCTCCATCAAACGTCTAAACAGTAATGTCAGGCACCGCCGGGGCGTGCAGTTGATGGGGTCGCCATTTTCGTTGCGCCATGAGTAGGACTTCGATTTAGAGGGCGACGTGCATGCATTAGCATGCTTTGACAGCATGAGCGTGAGTGTCTGACATGAAGTATTTCATTTTCATTTGGCTGACGAGGGTGCATTGCAGCGACGAGTCCGTGGTTTGATTCCCCAGATACGCATAATTTTGGTTTTTATAGTATTTCTTTCTCCATTGATAGGTAGGCCCGCGTAGATAGATAAAGAACACGAGCTGATGAGGCGCATGCGGACTGTTTGACTGGTCAACCAGACAAATATAGAGCTATACGCTGAGCCAGTGACCGTATAATCACCATATCTTGTATACAATGATCAAAGTGAGCTATCAAGACAAGTTCGATGACCGCCAATGCATTTTACTCGGTAATAAATGACCAGGATTGAAGGGGAATCCAAATTTCCTTCGTCTTCTGTCCTTGAGCTCTTGACAAACCAATGCACTATACGGTTATCCGGCCACTCCACCCGAGAGCTCTCACCAAGCGTCGTTCATGCCACCGCGCTGCACACTAACTGGTAAGGCAGCGATGCCATCCCGCCGCGCCGAGTTCCTCGCCGCCCATGAACGCACACAAAATGGTAGGGAAGCGATGGCATCCCACTGTGCCGAGTTCATCGCCGCTCGCGACCTCACAACTATGTGGGAGGAATTTGAAGATGCCAAGGCCGAATGGGCGGTAGAGCAAGAGGCGGCCAAAGCCGCACAGAGGGAGCAGAAAAGTCAGAAAGCACTCAAGAAAAGAGAAGCCCACCACCGCAAGAAAGAAAAGGATGCACGCGCTGCTGCGGAGAGGTCGGCGGAGATCCAAGCACGATGGGGTGTTGCCGACAAAGCCGGGAAGGAGAACGACGGCGTCTGGCCAGCATGTGAGAAGTAGTAGTACTAGTAGTTAGTGTGTGTGTGTGTGTGTGTGTGTGTGTGTGTGTGTGTGTGTGTCTGAGTACGAGCATGTACCAGTACTACTAGTTACTACTGTAGTTTTTAGAGCATATTACCAGTACATTAGCCTAGACTAAATGGAAAAATTCCTATCCTATGCATCAAATGGCATCTCTTTGTCTATAGGAATTGAGATGCATGTCATCTCACTTCCTACGATTTTCATATTCCTATAAAATTCCTATCCTATGAACGAAACAAGGCCTCTGTTGGAGTAACTACTGTAGCTAGCAGTACTGCTGGTACAATAGTTTTCTTCAAGAAGCGGAATTCAATGAAGTCATGATGGTTCCTTCATCCGAGCAACTTCAAAGTGGGAAGTGGGCGTGTTATAATTATTTTTTATTTCTGATGAATGCTAGCATTTCAACTCTTACGACGAAGGGTGCCAAACACGACACGTGCTGGATGTCCCACACGTCAGCGAAAGGAGTGGGACATGAACATCATGGTAGAGGCCAGCGTAAAAAAACAGCATGGTAGAGCGTCTCCACTTCTTCCACTTCTGGGTCGGAGACCACACGTAGTAGTACTTAGTGGTATGAACGATACAAAGTGCGCCCTAGAGAGAAAAGCACATCTAGTTGGAAGGTCTCGGGGCATACACGTAAACAAATATAGAAGTTAATATGGGCCTCCAACTAATATAGTAGTAGTAGAGTACTTAGGCACGTACCCCATAACATCACCGTGCATTGCACGTACAACATTTAGTGGTAGTACATAGTAAGAGACAAATGCCGCCCAAGAGTTCCCTTCTCGACCTACTTTTGGGTGTTTGGTAGAGTGTATGGAGGGTGCATGAGTCCACACTAGTTTAGCACAAATACACTAGAAGCATGCATGAAGAGAGCATGCATGAACAGGGGTGTTGAGTTGAGCATGCATGAAGAGGGAACAACTATGCTGAGACGAGAACGCAACCAAACACACCCTATATTTTTTTCTTCGAAAAGGGGGTACACCCCGGCCTATATGCCACGCATGTTCATACCATTTGTGCCTTTCTACTTCACTTACTGCGCTACATTACTCAGGTTCGTACGTCCACTCCTGGGTACATGTCCGTCTTGTAGTTCTAGTCCCACGTGTTCTTCATATAGATGGAACGATCCTTGCATAACACGTGCACCTTGAAGATGTCTCGCGTGTTGGCAAAAGGATGAACAAAGCTCACGTAAAAAATAGAGTGGAAGAACATAGATTCCCGACGACCGAGAAGGAGCAAGGAACCTCGTGGTGGAGCGTCTGCACTCATAATATTTAATATTATTCAGCGATATAAAATCAACCAATCATCTCCACAATGGACTGGAAAAGTACGAAACACGACAGCCCAGTGTAGTTACATCATACTAGTACATGGCTAACCCATGCTATCACCATATTTCTTGGCTTCCGTGCGACACCTATCTCTAGTAATCCAGCAGCCTGTATCGCTTCTCCCTCCTCGTCTCTACTGTTGGAGTATCAAAGTGCGGCGGGCTGGCATTTTTGCCGTCTATTGAGGTCGGTTAACTCATCACATGTTAGTGACATGCCAAGAGCATTCTAAAAAATAATTCCTTTCATGTTCCGTTTTCAAAAAGAAAAAAAATCCTTTCACGTACGAATTTGACTGTATGCTTTGAGCAACTTGCATGTCCTATACTGCTCCTGTTTGATACTCTAACTTAGCTAGAGGTTAGACTAACTCATGAATAACCCTGAACTAACTATAGCCAAAGAGGTGTTTGGCTGACAGGGTTAGATTGACAACAAATGCACTTGATGGAGAGAGAAAAGTGATTTTCCAGTGGTCCCAATGAGAACCATCTCCAGTTAGCACCTCTTGGGTGGGATAGTTTTTTTTGGTGGGTTCGATGCAACTTGCTCCAATTTAAACCCTGATGCTTGGCTACTTTAGGGCTATTTGAGCCCCAACTAGCTCAAACTAACTCTAACCCATGTATCCAAACAGGGCCTATGGCCAGTCTCGACGCGGAGCAGTCGCGTGCACCGGGAAGTGGCGCTCTCTCGGCCGTCGCGCCACTTCAAAGCTGGAGCCAGTGAGAGGTCACCTCCGCTCTGGCCGGGCATTAATGTGGCACTGATGCTCCAGGGCGATGCTGACTATTTCACGCGGGAAGCGCGCGCTGGCAAGGGAGTATAGGTTTTGAATCGTTTCAGGTGTAGTACTGGTAGTTTGCAAAACTACTCAATTATTGCACTTAGTTTCCTAAGAAATTGTGGTAAAAAACGTTACTCCACAGCCCGCTTCCCTTCTCCTTCCTCTTCCACCGCCCGTGCACATCCGCGGGAAGCGACCGGTCAACCCTTATATAGGAGTGCTAGCACAAAAAGATGCATGCATGACCACTAAAATTTCCATATTAAAGCGCCGCTCCGGCGGGAGTATGGCGTATGTTGTTACCTTTGGCCGGGTCATGGCTACCGGGCAACGGCGACCAGAGAAGAGGCGGCAGGAGGGGAATGAATGCAGCTACTGTTTGGGTTCGCCTTCCAGCTTAAATAAATGCGCAGCATCACGTGTACCCGCCGGTGCACAAATTATAACATACGTGTCTGCTTAAGTGGGCGTCACGTAACTGGTGTGTGTGAGAGAGATTCTGAGAGATAGAGTGCGTGTGTGCGACTCTACTCTTTGGACATGTACTCAACCTTTTGCATCAGGATATAAGTATAACTGTATTTACTTTAGCTAGTGATTTACGTGGCCATGTTAACGTGGTTGTGTCAAAAAATGTCACTTCTTGCTCATGATTTGCGTTATATAATTACAAGCAAGATTCTCGTGCATTGCATGGAACATCAATATGTATTATTTTACAAAACACCTGTTGTGATTGACCCATGCAGGAGTAATCCCATGTGTAAAAACTAATGATATCTCGAGAATTTTATCGGAAAACTGGTATCTCGAGAATGTCATCGAAAAAATGAAAGACGAGAGATAAGGCGAGGAGGAGTGGAGCATGGTGGTGACTGGTGGTTGGAATGGGCGGAGGCATGGGGATGGACGGCGCCGGCAGGCGGCAGCGGCCACCATGCATGCTAGATTGTTCCAGAGACTTATTCCTTTTTTAATTGCTGAGCAATGAGGTTGTGGGAGATAATTATCTGGAGACAGGTGCGGGTATCTTTTGTAAAATTATCATAGTTTGCTTTCTATTCGTCAGATATAGATCATACGGTATGTATTACAAGATGGCAGGCACACCATCATCGCCAACTCGTTTTTTATAAGGGTACAGATGATAAGTTTGCTGACTACTAAAGTAAAGTGGAATTTGTCCATGTTATGCAAGTAAATAAAGGTGATTGTTTATCATACAGGTAAGGTTGGATGAAGGGTGGTAGGAACAAATGCTCCGCCTAGAGCATGTGTGTGTGAGATGGGGTCTTAGTGTGTGTGTGTGTGTGTGTGAGAGAGAGAGA
>NC_041389.1:492027091-492090997 GCF_002162155.2 Triticum dicoccoides
GAGTGTGTGTTTTACCCATCCAGGCGGAAGTTATGTCCACAAAAGAGGAGAACGATTCGATGTAGCGTTAGGGTTGAGGGTAATTAACTACGTATGGAGACATAGAGACCTTGAACGTGCATGTGTGAGAGGTATACATGTATACGGGGGATGTGTGTGTGTGTGATACGTCTCCGACGTATCTATAATTTTTTTATTGTTCCATGCTATTATATTACCTGTTTTGGATGTCCATCGGCTTTATTTTACACATTTATATCATTTTGGGGACTAACCTACTAACCGGAGGCCCAGCCAGTATTGTTGTTTTTTTTGCCTATTTCAGTATTTTGAAGAAAAGGAATACCAAACGGATTGAAACCTTCGGGAGCGTGATTTTTGGAACGAACGTGATCCGGAGAACTTGGAGTGCAGGCCAAGAAGCAGCCGAGGCGGCCCCGAGATAGGAGGGCGCGCCCACCCCTCCTGGGCATGCCCCCCTGTCTTGTGGGCCCCTCGGGCGTCCACCGACATACTTCTTCCTCCTATATAAGCCTACATACCCCAAAAACATCCAGAGAGCCACCGAAGAAATATTTCCGCCACTATAAACTTCTATATCCACGAGATCCCATCTTTGAGCCGCCGCCGGCGTTCTGCCGGAGGGGGAATCCACCACAGAGGGCTTCTACATCAACACCTTAGCCCCTCCGATGAGTTGTGAGTAGTTTACCACAGACCTTCGGGTCCATAGTTATTAGCTAGATGGATCTCAATACAATGATCTGTCCTCTCTTGTGGAGATCTATTTGATGTAAACTCTTTTTGCAGTGTGTTTGTCGAGATCCGATGAATTGTGGGTTTATGATCAAGTTTATCTATGAATAATATTTGAATCTTCTCTGAATTCTTTTATGTATGATTGAGTTATCTTTGCAAGTCTCTTCGAATTATCAGTTTGGTTTGGCCTACTAGATTGATCTTTCTTGCCATGGGAGAAGTGCTTAGCTTTGGGTTCAATCTTGCGGTGTCCTTACCCAGTGACAGAAAGGGTTGCAAGGCACGTATTGTATTGTTGCCATCGAGGATAAAAAGATGGGGTTTATATCATATTGCTTGAGTTTATCCCTCTACATCATGTCATCTTGCTTAAAGCGTTACTCTGTTCTTATGAACTTAATACTCTAGATGCATGCTGGATAGCGGTCGATGTGTGGAGTAATAGTAGTAGATGCAGGCAGGAGTCAGTCTACTTGTTGCGGACGTGATGCCTATATACATGATCATGCCTAGATAATCTCATAATTATTCGCTTTTCTATCAATTGCTCGACAGTAATTTCTTCACCCACCGTAATACTTATGCTATCTTGAGAGAAGCCACTAGTGAAACCTATGGCCCCCGGGTCTATCCTTTATCATATAAGATTTCAATCTACTTTTATTTGCATCTTTATTTTCTGCATCTATATTATAAAATACCAAAAATATATTTATCTTATCATACTATCTCTATCAGATCTCACTTTCGCAAGTGGCCGTGAAGGGATTGACAACCCCTTTATCGCGTTGGTTGCGAGTTCTTTGTTTGTTTGTATAGGTTTGTGGGACTTGTGAGGAGCCTCCTACTGGATTGATACCTTGGTTCTCAAAACTGAGGGAAATACTTACGCTACTGTGCTGCATCACCCTTTTCTCTTCAAGGAAAACCAACGCAAGCTCGAGACGTAGCAAGAAGGATTGTTGGCACTGTTGTCGGGGAGGTCTTTGCTAAATTTAGCCCTTTTGATTATTTTTGCTTGCCTCAAAGAAAACTTAAAGGCCAAACGTAGAGAATATGAGATGAGTTTTCAGGATCTATCTTATTATTATGGCACTACATAGATCTATCTTGGCTTTTATGCCTAGCTAGGGGCGTTAAACGATAGCGCTAGTTGGGAGGCAACCCAATTTTCTTTGTGTTTTTTGTTTTTGTTTCTGTTTAGTAATAAATTTTGCATCTACTTTCTTTTAAGATGTGTTTTCATGTTTTATTTAGTGTTTGTGCCAAGTAGAACCTATAGGATAACCTATGATTATAGTTGATTTGATTCTGCTGAAAAACAGAAACTTTGCGCTCACGAGAAAAATTCAATAAATCACAGAAACGTGATTTTGCATTGATTCTTTTTTCTGCTGATCAATAAACAGATTTTCCAGTACGTCCTATTTTGGTAGGATTTTTAGAGTTCCAGAAGTTTGCGTTAGTTACAGATTGCTACAGACTGTTCTGTTTTTGACAGATTCTGTTTTTCGCGTGTTGCTTGCTTATTTTGATGTATCTATGGCTAGTATGTAAGGGTATGAACCATACAGAACTTGGAATACAGTAGGTTTAACACCAAAATAAATAAAGAATGATTTCATTACAGTACCTTATGTGGTAGTTTTGTTTTCTTTCACTAACGAAGCTTATAAGATTTCCTGTTGAGTTTTGTGTTGTGAAGTTTTCAAGTTTTGGGTAAAGCTTTTATGGAATATGGAATAAAGAGTGGCAAGAGCCTAAGATTGGGGATGCTTATGGCACCCCAAGATATTCAAGAATAGCCAAAAGCCTAAGCTTGGGGATGCCCTGAGAAGGCATCCCCTCTTTCGTCTTCGTTCATTGGTAACTTTACTTGGAGCTATATTTTCATTCGCCACATGATATGTGTTTTGCTTGGAGCATCGTGTATTATATTAGTCTTTGCTTTTTAGTCTACCACAATAATCCTTTCTGTACACACCTTTTGGAAGAAGCCTATTTGATTGAAATTTATTAGAATATGCTATGTGCTTCACTTATATCTTTCGAGCTTGATAGTTTTTGCTCTAGTGCTTCACTTATATCTTTTAGAGCATGGCGGTGGATTAATTTTGAAGAAATTTCTAGTCTCTCATGCTTCACTTATATTATTTTGAGAGTCTTTTAGAACAGCATGGTATTTGCTATGGTTTCAAATTTGGTCCTAGAATGATGAGCATCCAAGTTGGGTATAATAAAAACTATCATAGAAGTGAATTGGATGCTATGATCAATTTGTTGCTTGATAATTGTTTTGAGATATAAAGGTAGTAATGTTAGGGTCATGCTAGTGGATAATTATGAAATTGAGAAATACTTTTGTTGATGTTGGCAAGTCTCGTAGCATGCACGTATGGTAAAAGTTGTGTGAAAAATTTGTTGCATGAGGTGCTCTTTTGATTGTCTTCCTTATGAGTGGCAGTCGGGTACGAGCGATGGTCTTTTCCTACCAATCTATCCCTCTAGGGGCATGCGTAGTAGTACTTTGCTTCGCGGGATAAGTAGACTTTTGCAATAAGTTTATGAGTTCTTTATGACTAATGTGAGTCCATGGATATATGCACACTCATCCTTCCACTTTGCTAGCCTCTATTATGCCGCACAACTTTCGCCGGTATCATGCACCCATTATTTACCTTCCTCAAAACAGCCACCATACCTACCTATTATGGCATTTCCATAGCCATTCTGAGATATATTGCCATGCAACTTTCCACCGTTCCGTTTATTATGACACGTTTCATCATTGTCATATTGCTCTTTGCATGATCATGTAGTTGACATCGTATTTGTGGCAAGGCCACCTTCATAATTTTCATACATGTCGCTCTTGATTCATTGCATATCCCGGTACACCACCGGAGGCATTCATATAGAGTCATATTTTGTTCTAGCTTTGAGCTGTAATTCTTGAGTTGCAAATCAATAAAAGTGTGATGATCTTCATTATTAGAGCATTGTCCGAGTGAGGAAAGGATGATGAAGACTATGATTCCCCCACAAGTTAGGATGAGACTTTGGAATTTATAAAAATAAAAGAGGCCAAAGAAGCCCACCAAAAAGAAAAGAAAGAAAAAAAGGAAGAGAGAAAAAAAGAAAAAAAGGAAGAGAAAAAAAGAAAAAGAAAAAAAATGAGAGAAAAAGAGAGAAGGGACAATTGCTACTATATCTTTTTCCACACTTGTGCTTCAAAAATAGCACCATGATCTTCATGATAGAGAGTCTCCTATGTTGTCACTTTCATATGCTAGTGGGAATTTTTCATTATGGAACTTGGCTTGTATATTCCAATGATGGGCTTCCTCAAAATGCCCTAGGTCTTCGTGAGCAAGCAAGTTGGATGCACACCCACTTAGTGCTTTTTGTTGAGCTTTCATATATTTATAGCTCTTGTGCATCCGTTGCATGGCAATCCCTACTCACTCACATTGATATCTATTGATGGGCATCTCCATAGCCCGTTGATACGCCTAGTTGATGTGAGACTATCTTCTCCCTCTTTTTGTCCTCACAATCACCACCATATGCCACCATAGTGCTATGTCCAGGGCTTGCGCTCATGTATTGCGTAAGAGTTGAAAAAAGCTGAAGTGCGTTAAAAAGTATGAAACTATTGCTCGGCTCGTCATCGGGGTTGTGCATGATGGGAGGATTTTGTGTAATGAAAATGAAGCATGGCCTAACTATATGATTTTGTAGGGATAAGCTTTCTTTGGCTATGCTATTTTGATAGGACATGATTATTTGTTAGTATGCTTTGAAGCATTATTATTTTTATGTTTTGTAAGCTTTTATCTTGAATCATTTGGATCTGAACATTCATGCCCCAATAAGTAAAATTACATTGAGAATTATGCTAGGTAGCATTCCACATCAAAAATTCTTTTTTTATCATTTACCTACTCGAGGACGAGCAGGAATTAAGCTTGGGGATGCTTGATACGTCTCCAACATATCTATAATTTTTGATTGTTCCATGCTATTATATTACCTGTTTTGGATGTCCATGGGCTTTATTTTACACATTTATATCATTTTTGAGACTAACCTACTAACCGGAGGCCCAGCCCATATTGCTGTTTTTTTTGCCTATTTCAGTATTTCGAAGAAAAGGAATATCAAACGGAGTCCAAACGGAATGAAACCTTCGGGAGCGTGATTTTTGGAACAAACGTGATCCGGAGAACTTGGAGTGCAAGCCAAGAAGCAGCCGAGGCGGCCACGAGATAGGAGGGCGCGCCCCCTGTCTCGTGGACCCCTCGAGCATCCACCGACGTACTTCTCTCTCCTATATAAGCCTACATACCCCAAAAACATCCAGAGAGCCACCAAAGAAATATTTCCACCACCGTAACCTTCTGTATCCGCGAGATCCCATCTTGGAGCCGTCGCCGGTGTTCTGCCGGAGGGGGAATCCACCATGGAGGGCTTCTACATCAACACCTTAGCCCCTCCGATGAGTTGTGAGTACTTTACCACAGACCTTCGGTTCCATAGTTATTAGCTAGATGGCTTCTTCTCTCTTTTTTGATCTCAATACAATGTTCTCCCCCTCTCTTGTGGAGATCTACTCGATGTAAACTCTTTTTGCGGTGTGTTTGTCGAGATCCGATGAATTGTGGGTTTATGATCATGTTTATCTATGAATAATATTTGAATCTTCTCTGAATTCTTTTATGTATGATTGAGTTATCTTTGCAAGTCTCTTCGAATTATCCGTTTGGTTTGGCCTACTAGATTGATCTTTCTTGCCATGTGAAAAGTGCTTAGCTTTGTTCAATCTTGCGGTGTGCTTACCCAGTGTCAGAAAGGGTTGCAAGGCACGTATTGTATTGTTGCCATCGAGGATAAAAAGATGGGGTTTATATCATATTGCTTGAGTTTATCCCTCTACATCATGTCATCTTGCTTAAAGCGTTACTCTGTTCTTATGAACTTAATACTCTAGATGCATGCTGGATAGCGGTCGATGTGTGGAGTAATAGTAGTAGATGCAGGCAGGAGTCGGTCTACTTGTTGTGGACGTGATGCCTATATACATGGTCATGCCTAGATAATCTCATAATTATTTGCTTTTCTATCAATTGCTCAACAACAATTTGTTCACCCACCATAATACTTATGCTATCTTGAGAGAAGCCACTAGTGAAACATATGGCCCCCGGGTCTATCCTTTATCATATAAGCTTTCAATCTACTTTTATTTGCATCTTTATTTTCTGCATCTATATTATAAAATACCAAAAATATATTTATCTTATCATACTATCTCTATCAGATCTCACTTTCGCAAGTGGCCGTGAAGGGATTGACAACCCCTTTATTGCGTTGGTTGCGAGTTCTTTGTTTGTTTGTGTAGGTTCGTGGGACTTGTGAGGAGCCTCCTACTGGATTGATACCTTGGTTCTCAAAACTGAGGGAAATACTTACGCCACTGATACGTCTCCAACGTATCTATAATTTTTGATTGCTCCATGCTACTTTATCTACTGTTTTGGACTATATTGGGCTTTATTTTCCACTTTTATATTATTTTTGGGACTAACCTATTAACCAGAGGCCCAGCCCAGAATTGCTGTTTTTTTTACCTATTTCAGTATTTCGAAGAAACAAAATATCAAACGGAGTCCAAACGGAATAAAACCTTCGGGAACGTGATTTTCTCACCGAACGTGATCCAGGAGACTTGGACCCTGCTCCAAGGAACAGTCGTGGAGGTAGGTTACGAGGGTGGGGGTGCCCCCCTGGGCGCGCCCCTCCCTCGTGGGCCCCATGTTGCTCCACCGACGTACTCCTTCCTCCTATATATACCTACGTACCCCCGTCAGATCAAATACGGAGCCAAAAAACATAATTCCACCACCGCAACTTTCTGTATCCACGAGATCCCATCTTGGGGCCTGTTCCGGAGCTCCGCCGGAGAGGGCATCTACTACGGAGGGATTCTACATCAACACCATAGCCTCTCCGATGAAGTGTGAGTAGTTTACTTCAGACCTTCGGGTCCATAGCTAGTAGCTAGATGGCTTCTTCTCTCTTTTTGGATCTCAATACAATCTTCTCCCCCTCTCTTGTGGAGATCTATTCGATGTAATCTTCTTTTTGCGGTGTGTTTGTTGAGACCAATGAATTGTGGGTTTATGATCCAGCTTATCTATGAATAATATTTGATTCTTCTCTGAATTCTTTTATGTATGATTGAGTTATCTTTGCAAGTCTCTTCAAATTATCCATTTGGTTTGGCCAACTAGATTGGTAGTTCTTGCAATGGGAGAAGTTTTTAGCTTTGGTTTCAATCTTGCGGTGTCCTTACCCAGTGACAGAAAGGGTTGAAAGGCATGTATTGTATTGTTGCCATCGAGGATAACAAGATGGGGTTTTTATCATATTGCATGAATTTATCCCTCTACATCATGTCATCTTGCTTAAGGTGTTACTCTATTTTTAACTTAATACTCTAGATGCATGCTGGATAGCGGTCGATGAGTGGAGTAATAGTAGTAGATGCAGAATTGTTTCGATCTACTTGTCTCGGACGTGATGCCTATATACATGATCATACCTAGATAACCTCATAATTATTAGCTTTTCTATCAATTGCTCAACAGTAATTTGTTCACTCACCGTAGAATATTTATGCTCTTGAGAGAAGCCACTAGTGAAACCTATGGCCCCCGGGTCTATTCTCATCATATCAATCTCCATTACTTTATTACTTGCTTTGTTTTTACTTTGCCTTTACTTTTTACTTTGCATCTCTATATCAAAAATACCAAAAATATTATTTATCATCTCTATCAGATCTCACCCTCGTAAGTGACCATGAAGGGATTGACAACTCCTAATCGCGTTGGTTGCGAGTAGCTATCGTTTTGTGTAGGTACGAGGAACTCGTGTGTGATCTCCTACTGGATTGATACCTTGGTTCTCAAAAACCAAGGGAAATACTTATGCTACTTTACTGCATCGTCCTCTCCTCTTCGGGGAAATCCAACGCAGTGCTCAAGAGGTAGCAAGAAGAATTTTTGGCGCCGTTGCAGGGGAGTTTACGCAAAAGTCAACCATAGCAAGTACCCATCACAATCCCTATCTCTCGCATTACATTATTTGCCTCTCATTTTCCTCTCCCCCACTTCACCCTTGCCGTTTTATTCGCCCTCTCTTTCCCAATCTCCTCCTCTCTTTCTCTTCCGCCTTTTTCTCATTTGCCTTCCTGTTACCATGGCCGAATCAAAAAGAACTAAGGGATTTCTCCTGAGTTCTAGTGCCTTGGATAATCCCTCTATCCTTTCTAAGCTCATAAACAATGATGCTACGGAAAGACCCACCGGGATCACCAAATGAGAATTTAGATGATTTTGATGATGATGACTCCGGAATCTTTCGCTATTTACTCCATGAATCTTTAAAAGATGCTTGGGATAGGTTATTAAGGATTCGGGCTAGTTATGTGCCACAATATCAAATTGAGGTCTACTTAAAAAGTTTCTATGTTGGCTTGCCCGCTTCTTTCAAGCAAGTTCTAGATTCTATTTTTGAAGAAGGTTTTCTTGAAGGGGATGCTATAGATACCTATGAAAAAATGAAAACCATATTTGGGCACCCTTTAAATGATAAAGTTGAATCAACTACTCTCTTGTGCTTTTATCAAAATGAAATTATCAAAGAAATGAAGTCTAGCTTAGATGCAAATTTCCGTAACGTGCTTAATCTTACTTAATCCATTAATGGCAATGTTCTTAACCTGAATAGAAGGATGAATGCCATAGAAAGGAGATCCTCTCTTGCTACTCATGGATTGCCTACCAAAGATGGCAAAACCTAGATCTATCCTTGCTTTTATGCCTAGCTAAGGGCGTTAAACGATAGCGCTTGTTGGGAGGCAACCCAATTTTATTTTGTGTTTTTTGTTTTTGCTTCTGTTTAGGAATAAATAATCCATCTACTTTATGTTTAGATGTGGTTTTATGTTTTAATTAGTGTTTGTGCCAAGTAGAACCTATAAGATAAGCTATGATGATAGTTGATTTGATTCTGCTGAAAAACAGAAACTTTGCGCTTACAAGAAAAATTTCAATAAATCACAGAAACGTGATTTTGCATTGATTATTTTTTCTGCTGATCAATAAACAAATTTTCCAGTACGTCTTACTTTGGTAGGATTTTTAGAGTTCCAGAAGTTTGCGTTAGTTACATATTGCTACAGACTGTTCTGTTTTTGACAGATTCTGTTTTTCGTGTGTTGTTTGCTTATTTCAATGCATCTATGGCTAATAAATTAGTTTATAAACCATAAGGAAGTTGGAATACAGTAGGTTTAACACCAATATAAATAAATAATGAGTTCATTACAGTACCTTAAAGTAGTCTTTTGTTTTCTTTCACTAACGGAGCTCACGAGATTTCTATTGAGTTTTGTGTTGTGAAGTTTTCAAGTTTTGGGTGAATTCTTTTGATGGATTATGGAACAAAGAGTGGCAAGAGCCTAAGCTTGGGGATTCCCATGGCACCCCCAAGATAATCCAAGGACACCAAAAAGTCAAAGCTTGGGGATGCCCCGGAAGGCATCCCCTCTTTCGTCTACTTCCATCGGTAATTTACTTGGAGCTATATTTTTATTCACGACATGTTATGTGTTTTGCTTGGAGCGTCTTGTATTATTTGCGTCTTTGCTTGTTAGTTTACCACAATCATCCTTGTTGTACACACATTTTGATAGAGCCATACATGATTTAGAATTTGCTAGAATACTCTATGTGCTTCACTTATATCTTTTGAGCTTGATAGTTTTGCTCATAGTGCTTCACTTAAACCTTTTTGAGCGTAATAATTTTTGCTCTAGTGCTTCACTTAGATCTTTTAGAGCACGGTGGTGGATTTGTTTTAAAGAAACTATTGATCTCTCATGCTTCACTTAGATTATTTTGAGAGTTGTTAATAGCATGGTAATTTGCTTAAAGTTAATATACTTGGCATTCAAGATTTGTGAAACTTTCTTTTGAGTGCGTTGAATACTAAGATAAGTTTGATGCTTGATAATTGTTTTGAGATATGGAGGTAATAATATCAAAGCGATGCTAGTTGGGGTGATTATGAATTTAAAGAATGCTTGTGTTGAAGTTTGTGATTCCCGTAGCATGCACGTATGGTGAACCGCTTTGTGATGAAGTCGGAGCACAATTTCATTTATTGATTTTCTTCCTTATGAGTGGCAGTCGGGGACGAGCGATGGTATTTTCCTACCAATCTATCCCCCTAGGAGTATGCGTTTAGTGCTTTGGTTTTTGATGACTTCTAAATTTTTGCAACAAGTGCATGAGTTCTTTTGATTAATCTTGAGTCCATGGATTATACGCACTCTCACCCTTCCACCATTGCTAGCCTCTCTAATACCGCACACTTTTCGCCGGTATCATACACCCACCATATACCTTCCTCAAAACAGCCACCATACCTACATATCATCGCATTTCCATAGCCATTCCGAGATATATTGCCATGCAACTTTCCACCGTTCCGTTCATATGACACGCATTACTTTTGTCATATTGCTTTTTGCATGAACATGTAATTGACATTGTATTTGTGGCAAAGCCACCATTCATAATTCTTTCATACATGTCACTCTTGATTCATTGCATATCCCGGTACACCGCCGGAGGCATTCATATAGAGTCATATTTTGTTCTAAGTATCGAGTTGTAATTGTTGAGTTGTAAGAAAAAATAAAAGTATGATCATCATCATTATTAGAGCATTGTCCCAGTGAGGAAAGGATGATGGAGACTATGATTCCCCATTAAGTCGGGATGAGACTCCGGATTTTATAAAGAAAAAAAAAGAGGCCAAAGAAGCCCAAAAAAAAGAGGCCAAAGAAGCCCACCAAAATAAAAAAATGAGAGAAAAAGAGAGAAGGGACAATGCTACTATCCTTTTTCCACACTTGTGCTTCAAAGTAGCACCATGATTTTCATGATAGAGAGTCTCATATGTTGTCACTTTCATATACTAGTGGGAATTTTTCATTATAGAACTTGGCTTGTATATTCCAATGATGGGCTTCCTCAAAGTTCCCTAGGTCTTCGTGAGCAAGCAAGTTGGATGCACACCCACTTAGTTTCTTTTGTTGAGCTTCCACATATTTATAGCTCTAGTGCATCCGTTGCATGGCAATCCCTACTCACTCACATTGATATCTATTGATGGGCATCTCCATAGCCCGTTGATACACCTAGTTGATGTGAGGCTATCTTCTCCTTTTTTGTCTTCTCCACAACCACCATTCTATTCCACCTATAGTGCTATGTCCATGGCTCACGCTCATGTATTGCGTGAAAGTTGAAAAAGTTTGAGATTACTAAAGTATGAAACAATTGCTTGGCTCGTCATTGGGGTTGTGCATGATTAAATACTTTGTGTGATGAAGATATAGCATAGCCAGACTATATGATTTTGTAGGGATAACTTTCTTTAACCATGCTATTTTGAGAAGACATGATTGCTTTAATTTGTATGCTTGAAGTATTATTACTTTTATGTCAATATGAACTTTTGTCTTGAATCTTTCAGATCTGAATATTCATGCCACAATTAAGAAGATTTACATTGAAATTATGCCAAAGTATCACTCTGCATCAAAAATTCTTTTTATCATTTACCTACTTGAGGACGAGCGGGAATTAAGCTTGGGGATGCTTGATACGCCTCCAACGTATCTATAATTTTTGATTGCTCCATGCTACTTTATCTACTGTTTTGGACTATATTGGGCTTTATTTTCCACTTTTATATTATTTTTGGGACTAACCTATTAACCGGAAGCCCAGCCCAGAATTGCTGTTTTTTTGCCTATTTCAGTATTTCGAAGAAACAGAATATCAAACGGAGTCCAAACGGAATAAAACCTTTGGGAACGTGATTTTCTCACCGAACGTGATCCAGGAGACTTGGACCCTGCTCCAAGGAACAGCCGTGGAGGTCACGAGGGTGGGGGGCGCCCCCTGGGCGCGGCCCCTACCTCGTGGGCCCCCTGTTGCTCCACCGACGTACTCCTTCCTCCTATGTATACCTACGTACCCCCGTCAGATCAAATACGGAGCCAAAAAAACCTAATTCCACCGTCGCAACTTTCTGTATCCACGAGATCCCATCTTGGGGCCTGTTCCGGAGCTCCGCCAGAGAGGGCATCTACCACGCAGGGATTCTACATGAACACCATAGCCTCTCCGATGAAATGTGAGTAGTTTACTTCAGACCTTCGGGTCCATAGCTAGTAGCTAGATGGCTTCTTCTCTCTTTTTGGATCTCAATGCAATGTTCTCCCCCTCTCTTGTGGAGATCTATTGGATGTAATCTTCTTTTTGCGGTGTGTTTGTTGAGACTGATGAATTGTGGGTTTATGATCCAGCTTATCTATGAATAATATTTGATTCTTCTATGAATTATTTTATATATGATTGAGTTATCTTTGCAAGTCTCTTCGAATTATCCATTTGGTTTGGCCAACTAGATTGGTAGTTCTTGCAATGGGAGAAGTGTTTAGCTTTGGGTTCAATCTTGCGGTGTCCTTACCCAGTGACAGAAAGGGTTGCAAGGCACGTATTGTATTGTTGCCATCGAGGATAACAAGATGGGTTTTTTATCATATTGCATGAATTTATCCCTCTACATCATGTCATCTTGCTTAAGGCATTACTCTGTTTTTAACTTAATACTCTAGATGCATGCTGGATAGCGGTCGATGAGTGGAGTAATAGTAGTAGATGCAGAATCGTTTCGATCTACTTGTCTCGGACGTGATGCCTATATACATGATCATACATATATAACCTCATAATTATTAGCTTGTCTATCAATTGCTCAACAGTAATTTGTTCACCCACCGTAGAATATTTATGCTCTTGAGAGAAGCCACTAGTGAAACCTATGGCCCCGGGTCTATTCTCATCATATCAATCTCCATTACTTTATTACTTGCTTTGTTTTTACTTTGCCTTTACTTTTTACTTTGCATCTCTATATCAAAAATACCAAAAATATTATTTATCATCTCTATCAGATCTCACCCTCGTAAGTGACCGTGAAGGGATTGACAATCCCTAATCGTGTTGGTTGCGAGTAGCTATCGTTTTGTGTAGGTACGAGGGACTCGTGTGTGATCTCCTACTGGATTGATACCTTGGTTCTCAAAAACTGAGGGAAATACTTATGCTACTTTACTGCATCATCCTCTCCTCTTCAGGGAAATCCAATGCAGTGCTCAAGAGGTAGCAGCCACTGTGCTGCATCACCCTTTGCTCTTCAAGGAAAACCAACACAAGCTCGAGACGTAGCAGTGCGCGCGCATGATCCAGATAAAAGAAATAAGACATAAGTCATAAGATCAACGGCATGGGAGAGACGGGTCGGTATGACAATATGCATGCATGTGAGAATGCAGGGAAGAAGGACCGACAATTGAGCATGTGTTTTTGTATTTAAGAGATAGTGGTGTGGGCTGGAGCATGCATCTATGGCGAGCAGAGGGAGTGAGGCCCAAAGATTGTGCAAAAGAGATCAACCTATAAATGCATATGTATGGAGAGACATATATAGTGTGGGTGATAGGAAGCAAGACTCCGTGCGAGAAAGAAATGTTGACGGAGAAACTACATATAGATACAGAGATGGAGATGCTAGCTAGAGGGACATCCGCTAGTTTGGGTGTTGGAGATGATCGCCAGGTGGTTCAGAGGGTGAAGTTATATATGTGTGTGAGAGGGCACTTGACTGCATGTAGAGAGAAACATATGTAGTGTGTGTGATAGGAATCAAGAGTGAGGGCGAGAAAGAAGGTTGATGGAGAAACAGATAAATAGAAAGATAAAGATGCTAGCTAGTGTGCGTTAGAGATAGGAGTCGAGTGGATCAGAAGGCTGAGTTATGTGTGTGGGTGTGAGAGAGATAGAGAGAGGGTGCATGTGAGTCGCATACAAACAGATATCAGAGAGAAATGAGATCCCGAGAGACGGATTTTGTGTCTGCGAGAGAGAAAGATATTTCACAACGAGAGTGATAGCTAGAGAGACATATGAGGGAACGCAAGATATATCTAGGGAGAGAGAGTGTGTGTGAGCGACATACAAGAGAAAAATGGAGAAATATGAGACCCTGGGAGATAGAATTTGTGTTTGTGTGTGAGAAAGAGATATTTAAGAGGAAGAGTCGTAGGTTCTCATATCTAAGGAGTGAAAGACATCTCTGTATGAGGGGTGTGCGAGTGGCACACATGGGAATAGTAGAGAGAAATGAGACCTTAGGAGACAAAGTTTTGTGTTTGTGTGAGAGAAAGAGATTCCACATGGAGAATCATAGTTAGAGACACATTGCAGGGAGCGAGATATACTTAGAGAGAGATAGAGTGATGAAGGTTGAGGGAGAGAGTATCGTCAGTGTGTTATGAAGATAAAAGATCATTGTCGACATACAGGTAGCACGAGAGATACCTGAGAGACGATGAACACGTATAGGTCCAGAGAGATAGTCCTATATAAGCATGAGTGATAGCTATATGAGGTGAATATCTGGATTAAAGGGGATTCAAATATTTAAACTGGAGATCACGACATCGATAATACCATAACGCAAAATGGTGTATCAAACATGCATATTCATTTGAATTTGGGCACCCATGTAATGTTATATAGTTTATCAATATTGGTGATCCATAGATTCTTTAATTACAAACAATGCTTGGTTTATATGCAATTAATGTATAAACGGGATTACACTATATGTTGCGTGTGTCAAACACATTATACATGTTTAAGAAGTAAAAAAACCCGCATGAAACACACATTAATTGGAGACACTTAGCGAGGAATGCATACATTGGATTTCAACATAAAGTGGTTTCAAATATTTGAAAATCCAAATTGATGGATACAACCTTATGAATCTGAGATCATGCCATTTGTAAACCATATTTATGTATAAATGGTGGTGTGCTTTTGAAAGTATATATAAAAAAATGATGTATATAGAATGTAATTCCAATTGAAAATGGATCCCGCCCGGAAAAAAATAGAATACAAACGGGATTCGAATTGAGTTGGCACGGTAAACATGCACTGTGCAAAATTTGAACGAAGCGGGGAAAGTCGCACTAACCACCCGAAACCAAAATCCGCGAGATAGAAATTACTACTGCCTATCCCTGCCACGCAAAGCCTATCTGCTGGATTTCTATAGGTTTGGATCGGGGTAGGTTTGTAATTTCACAACCGCCTCTCACCCGGATTCATACATGGTGGGCGCCAAAACACAGTGTGTCCTCGGCCGAAATCGACTCCCTCCCTGATTCATATTCATACACAGTGGGCGCCAAAAACAAACTCTCGTCGGCAAATATTCGGTGCATGCGAGATTACCGTCCTATCCCCAACTGACTAATGTTGCTGTGATGTAGTAGAAATTTGAAACGGGGGCTAAGTTTGTAAATTTCCTCACATTTGAGACAAGCGCGCCCTGAATACATGGTTGCCCCCTTCCTCTCTACCTCCCTTTTCCCCATTCGTACTCCGTGGGCGCCAAAACACCCTCTCCACCCCACACTCCTCCATCCGCCGCCGTCCGCCACCCCATCCACCGTCGTCCTCCTCCACCATGCCGGAGCTGATACCCCGATGCCTCCGTCCATTACAAGAGATCGACCTCTCTCATCCACAGCTTCGGACCGGGATCCTTGCATCCCGTCCTCTCGCTTCATCCCCGCCGTCGTCCACCTTGCCGGCGCCACTCCTACGACCATCTCATCCACCGCGCCCTGCCGCCACCGTCTACCCTCCTAGATCTGGTTCCACGCCACCGACAGCCATCGCTACCGCAGCACCGTCAAATTCTCAGCAGATGTGTACATGGCGCCGCACCAGAGGCGGTACTCTTTCATATATGCTCAACTTATTTATCACAGCAAGAAAATAGATCGCCACTGCTTTACTCTGATTCCTTGTCTTGGTTGCGAAGTTGCCTTTGTACGGTTTGCACCTTCAGATCCGCCGTGGCACGCTCAAAACTATACTGCCAATGCTTATGATTTCCCCCTTTTATATTCCACACTAGTTAAATCACAGTAGACTAAATTTTTCAGAGCTCGCCAGAGTTCGCCGGTGTGAACGAAGGGGATCGGGTGGTTGTGGGGCCTCGCCGAATGAAGAAAACTCGACGCGGGTGGGGGTTGGGACGAGGGTGGGGGTGAGGAACATAGGCGATGGGGGCCGGTGGTCCGGCCGGCGGCCCGTGCGGTGTTCTGTATGGGAAGAATCAGAGACGAGGAAGAAGATGGGTTAGGAGATGTAGGATCTTCATCCAATCGCCTGAAATGGTCGAGAGACAGCTGGGAGTTGCATTCTTAATGCGCTCTGGTTCATCATGTGTGGGCACTGCGCAACCAACATTTTATTATCCAAAATCTACTTGCTCTTCTTTACCATGTTCCTCTTCCGTTCTTCTTTAATATGTACTCTCTCCATTCCTAAATACAAGTATTTGTATAGATTCCACCATGGACTACATATGGAGCAAAATGAGTGAATCTACACTCTAAAATGTATCTAGATACATCTGTATGTGATCCATAGTGGAAATCTCTACCAAGACTTATATTTTGGAACGGAGGGAGTATGATAGTAGTACAGTATGTTCCTTGTACTGAAGATGAGCAGGGACATTTGCAGTGTAGAGGTCTATATGGTCAGTTGTGATGGACACTTTGAGCCTCTTTGATTCTTAGGATTTTGTAAACATAGGAATAGGATTTGTACTCACCTGCCCACTTGAATCCTATAAGAATAGCAAGGAAATGCAGGGAGCTGTGTCACCTTTGAGAGTTACACTGATATTAACAGTACTGCACCTTCAATTGAAGAGAACTGGTATCCGAAGCCTTTCTAGCCGTACCGGCAGTACTAGCACATATATTCCAGCAAGTTCCACTTTGCTGATTTTACTCTGATGCTTAAGGTTTTCCCGTTATATCTACACTATGATCTATGTAGCTACTTTGTGTCGCACTAGCAGCAGTCCACTCTTGAAGCTAAACACTGCAATGACTTATACAAAATTGGCACCAAGGCATTGAGTGCCATTTTGGATGCAATGAAACTCATACGCTCCCCACCTGTTGACTCTTGTTCAGAATATGATCCTAATGACTCTTGTTCAAAATTGCCACATATAGAGAGACAACATGAAATTGCATTTCTTTGGGCACTGTGATTCATCATGAGTAGGCAACCAAAATTGTATGCAATGAAGCGGAACCTCAATAATATGCTTCCTCTTCTGTTCTTTAACATGTTCCTCTTTGTTTATTCTGTATTTAGTACGTATAGTATGTTCCTTGTCAGGAAGGGGCGCAGGAACATCTGCAGTCAACAGCTGATAGAGCTGGCCTATACGTGATCGATAGGCTTTCAATTACTAGCGGATATACAACACCATATTTCAAGCCAGTTCCACTTTCCCGATTTATATATCATGGTTATGGTGTACCCCTGTTATGTACACTATGATCTGCCTAGTTTTTGTGTGCTCTTGTTATCATGGTTTGGCAATAAACTCTCTATACAGTATATTATGAACCTATCATCTGCCAACTATCCTTACTTCTAGAGCCTATTTTTTGTGTTCTTGTGCCAGATTATATAAATGCATGCACCATATTACAGCACACATGAGCTCTCTCATCAGAATCCAGTGATAGCACACAAGTGTTTACAGGGGCGCCCCTATATTAGAATATCATCTGCATTACAAATATAATCTCACAACTATTTATGTTTTCATGGTTCTCAGATATTATACGCAATTACAGTGAATATCAGAATCCGCGCATCAGAAGAATATTGTGGAACACTGCAATGACTTACAAAATTGGCACCAAGGCATTGAGTGCCATTCTGGATGCAATGAAACTCATATGCTCCCCACCTGTTGATTCTTGTTCAGAATATCATCCTAATGACTATTCTAACCTCGAGGAGTCAAAGGCAGATGGCCTGTCCTGTTCACCCATCCAGGTGCCTGTTCTAATTTGGCAAGGTTTTATTGATTGCGCGTATCTTGCATATGTTGTCTTGCATTTCTTCTACTTTATTGCACCGCCATCTGCTTAGTTTACTCATCATATAACTCGAGATGCCATGCCCATCCATTATCAATACATATTTCATCTGTCATCATACCATGTTTTTCCACTCAAATGCTATTCTTGTGCATCAGACATCAAAAAGGAAGAGGGTGATTGCCGAACCTGAAGGAGCACCAGCAAAGTCCTTGAAAAACATGGTGGTGCCGGAGAAATCAGACATCGCCCCACTTATATTGGTTGTACAACCGGTGACACAAAACGTAGGACCAACTCCAGCAGACTATACCCATACTTCACTGGCCACACCACTAGCCCCACCACACAGGACCTGCACTCCAGCAAAAGGTATACCAATTTCATTTGCCATAGCACCAGCCGTACCACAGAAAAATCCCACTCCAGCAAAAAGTATAGCAAGTCCACCGGCCGAAGACCTATCCCAACTGCAGAGACGGCCAATTCCTGTAGATTGGAACCCCATTCCATTTATTCCCAGTTTAAAAGACAATGCTTTCAATGTTGTTAGGGACTACGTGCATATATTCCCATCATGGGAATATTATAGTGAAGACAAACACCATTTTCACATCTTCCTGTCCAACTTATGTGTAAGTGCTATTATTCATGGTTATTATTTTCCTGTTTTCTGCTGATTGAACACATCAATAATTTACATTACATTGTTGTAACTAGGCGAGGGTCAATCTGGATAGTCATGACGAGCAAAACTTGCTTGTGCTTTTCAAGGAAGCATTGCAGCAGTATCAGTGTTACCTGAGGAAATCACACTTTGATGGCAAGTCTATAAACGAATTTCCAGTGAAGTCTCCTGTGCTAAATTTAGAAGACATTGAATGGAAAAACCTTGTTATGCACTGGTCTCGTTCCCAGGATGAGGTACTGTCTATGAAATCACATGACAAATTGAACTTCTACTTTTCCGCATGTGCCTTACGGATCTTTTTTGTAGGAAATCTGCTCGAAGAAGAATTCCGGTTTGAAAAGAGCGACAGGATATCGCAAATATGATGCCCGCTGCTTTGCTCTTGTTAGTACCTGTTGTCCTGTATCATTGTACTTGCATACATACCTGGTTCATTATGTGACAGCAGTATGCATGATAGCTTGCTTATCAATTGTTCGCTCCAAATTATCTGATATGTATGAATGGTTACATTAGTGTAGAATATATCCAATGTCAATGAATTTTTTAGCTCTGATTGTTCTTGTAAGTACATGTTGTCCTTTATCAGTGTACTTATATTGACAGGTAGTTGCTCATGTACCATCACTCGGCAGCTTATTTTCCTTTGCCCTCCATTTTCTACACATCAGATCTATATTTACTCTTATCATAAGGTTGGTACTAAAGAAGTTTAGCTGTGCATTGCTCTTGGCTGTGCCTTTTGCCTGTATCGCTGCACATACATTTATAGCTACTTGGTTATGTAGCATCACTCTTCATCTTATCTTAAATATTCTCCATTTTTTCGTATATTATCACATCTATATTTACTCTTAACAAAATGTAGAATAAAGGCAATGCTTATGAAGAAGATTCTATGGTAAACTTCTTGAATTGCCCCCCCCCCATCAACATGGACAAGGGCTTTATAGAGCCTGTCTTCACCAGTAATGTAAGTGTGTCCTTCTCAAGCCTTCAAACTTTGTTGTGTATATTTGGTTAGGCATGACTACAACAGCTGTTTATTTTTGGTGTTTGTATCAAATTGCATGTTTAAAGTTTATTATGTAGTTCATAAACAAAAGTTTGTCCTTCTCAATTTAAGTTTTCAGTTGTACAACCAAGTTCCTTCCTCATACCATGTAAATTAAACTATACAAAGCAAGTGATCTTCTTTTGCACTGCATGTATGCTTCTGTTCTTCATCGTAATCCAGTGGTGTGATGAACCTACCCACTACAGCACAATGTCATATTCTGCAATGTCTTAACTATGAACAATGTCATATCATTCTACTATTATTTAAACCGTCTCTTTATTTGCCAATCTGAAATGGGATAAATTGACAGCACACTAACCATTGATAATTATGAGTTCTTGATCTGTAATCCAGTGGTGTCGTGAAGCTGCCAACTCCTTCACAATGTCAATTCCAGCCATGTCTTGACCTGAACAATACCATATTGTGTTAATGCAATTTTAAACTGTGTCACTTTATTCGTCAGTAAGAAATGTGATGAATTGTCAGCACTGATACTTTTATGTGCAAAACCTATCATCTGTCTGCTTGTTTATCTTTCAGAGTGAGGAAGATATAAGTGTTGAACAAGCGCAGTCTCATCATCTTGCTCAGCTGCTTGCGTTGCAGCTCCCCAGCAGGGCTAACCTTTCTTGAACTCTATTGAAGTGCTATTGGTTTTGTATATTATTTTGTCGGCGTGTTTATTTGCACTGGTGGCGATCTTTGATGCCCAGTGTATGTAATCTGTTGTCTGCTTGTGCTTTATTATCGTAGTGGCGAACTTTGATGCCTAGTGGATGTAATATGCCGTAATTTCTTTATTGTACAGTCTAGATTTTTTCTTATTCACGATGCTGCAGTTATTTTACTGTATATATATCCTGTCTTTGCAGTAAACTGGCCAAACCGTAAAATTATGGTACATAATCGGGTCGTCATGCAATCACGATGTATGATCCGCATCATGGGCCCCGTCATCTTGGTCCATTAAAATGCCAAAAGTAAACTGGCCCACTAGTAGATTCGGGCCTTTAATAGGCCGAGTAACCCCCGACCCTCTTTTCGCAAGAAAACTCAATGGGCTTTTAGGAGGCTGAGAAGTAGGTTGGGCCTGAAATGTGCCGAACAGCTCATAGGCCGGCAGCAGCCCGAAATGGACCCTGGCCCATGATTGTGCGAATCAAATCACGGGCTTTTAACAGGCCAAAATTGTCTCGGTCCTTGTTTGGCCCAATCAGATATCGACTGCGAGCAGGCCGGATGCAAACCGGGCCGTAGTTAGGCCCAACTATATGACGGGCTTTTAATAGGCCAAAATTAATTTACGGCCAAAATGTTAACCAGGCCCTTAACAGGCCGAAACTAATATCAGGCCGAATTACTAAACAGGGCCTTTAGCAAGTGGGCCCAAAAGCATAGCATCAAGTTGACGGGCCAAATCTGATATGGGCCATAATTGAGCCCAAAGCCTCTTAAAGGGCCGGACCTGATCTGGGCCATAATTTGGCCCAGAACGTGGTAGGCTTTTAACGGGTCAGATCTCATATGGGCCATTATTAGGCCCGGAACGTGGCAGGCCATTAATGGACCGGATCAAATATGGGCCGACATTTGGCCCAAAACATGGCAGTCAGTTAATGGGCCGGCCTACTAGGGTCCTCAAAATCTTGTGGGCCTGCAGCTAGGTCGGCCCATTAATGTCGGTGAAATCTCGTGGGCCTTTAGCTGGGTCGGGCCATTATGATCCGCAAGAATCTTGTGGGCCTTTACCTGGGCCGGCCCATTATGGCACACAAAAATCTTGTGGGCCTTTACCTAGGCCGGCCCATTATGGCCCGCAAAATCTTGTGGGCCTTTAGGTGGCCCAGCCCATTATGGTCCGCAAAGTCTCATGGGCCTTTAGCTGGGCCGGCCCATTATGGTCCGCAAAATCTTGTGGGCCTTTAGTTGGGCCGGCCCATTTAAACTTGATGGGCCGGTCCATGTGTCAACATATCATAGGCGCGTCTCGCCCATTGGATGAGTGACACCTGTGCCAACGCGGACCTGACACATGTCTCCTCCAGCCAATGATGATTTTCACGTGGAAAATCCCCATTGGTTGGGGCTGTTAACGGGTTATCGGGTCCAAAACCCGACCTGATAGCTTAACGGCGTTCCATTACGGTGGATGCCACGTGTCGGTCACCCTTAAAGAAAGCACTTCTTTGATGCGTGATTTATCGTCATGGAAGTGGACACTTCCATGGTGATAATTTTGGTAATGTCATGGAACACTTCTATGACAACACAGGTATGACTATCTTGATTCTGTCATAAAATCGTCATGGATGTAAATGCATGACAAAAAACGCGACCTACTGTGACAAACATGTATCATCACGGAAGTGTATTTTTTTTGTAGTGCTTGTGCCAGAGGAGGGGGTGGCTTATATAGAGTGCGTCAGGACCCCAGCCATCCACCATTACAAGGAGTTCAATGTACATAAAGACGGGGCGTTACTGATAACGCCAGCCATAAGTGCTATTAATGACCTTAAAGACTACAGAGTGAACGCCTGACCGTTGCAGTGCTGAGTGACTCCTGGTCTTCAGTAGGTCGAGTGGTTCCTTGTATGGTCAAGTGACATCAGGTAAGAAGGGTATCCGAGTGATATGATTGGTCGAGTGGATTGTACTCGACACCTTTGACTGGGGGTTCTTTGTTGTCTCTTGGAATTCTTTGCTTCTAGGGTAGTGACCTTGGGTAGGGCGTGTAAGTCAGGTATATGACCCTACATTGGGTCTGTATCCTCATCAGTAGCCCCCGAATGGATTAAGGTCCGAGTGGAAAGTAGGTTGAAGTTGAACTTGCTCCGAGGTTTACGTTTCGCAAGTATTTTGCGCAGGACGGAAGGCTCACGCTGGAACTTCAACTTTGATTTAGTCGCCTTGATTGATTCAGAAAGTCGCCGAGTGAACTTGTAACATCATTTGCCGAGTGTTGTTTTAGGGTGCAGAATCTTTGGCGCGATTGATTGCAGAGTATCCCGGATTTCACGGGATTCGACATTTCGAGGAAGCGCGCGAGACGGAGCGTGCCGAAGTAAGCGGGGTGGATAAATAGGAGCGCCTCGATCCCCGCGCCACCTTTTTCGCCATGTACGTCACGTGCGACTGCTACAGGATTTGACAGGATCATCTGGTCCCATGCGTCAGCCACTCGGAAGCGGCCCTTTATAAGGCGACGGAGCCGAGGCGGATGTACTGTGCGCGTATGTTTTCTCTCTTCTTTCTCTGCTTCTCCACCGCATCCGGCTCCTCCGCTCTCGACACCGCCGCTCCGCCACTATGGTGAAGGACAAGACGGTGGCGCTGGAACACGCGAAGAAGGCGACGGGGGCGGCGAAGGGCAAGAAGGAAAATCATGGGTCGTCGTCGCGCTCGGGGCTACCGCCAAGTTGGATCCAAGGCGATTGGATCCGGTCTTTGCTCTGGCAGGAAGATCTGGACGAGCTGGTGGAGTCTGGGCTGATCGCCAAGGGTGCAGCAAGGCTGAGGGGGAGACGGAGCCGCAGCCTCGACCGGGTGAGTATGTACTGCTCGCTACCCACGTCGACCGGGGTTTCTCGCTTCCTCCTCACCCCTTCTTCCAGGGCTTCTTGAATTTCTTCGGTGCCCAACTCCATCACTTTTCTCCCAATACCATCACGTACCTCGCTGCATTCGTGTCTATGTGCAAGAACTTTCTTGGGTGTCGACTGCACTGGGGTCTTTTCAAGCATATTTTCACCATCCGTTCTCAGTCGGTAAAGAAAGCAAACATGAGTGATCAGAAACCCCATGTCATTCAGATGTGTGGGGGTTTGGGTATCCAAAAGAGGCAGAGGAGTTCTTTCCCTTCCATGACTCTTCCTGAATCGGTTAGAGGCTGGCAGTCGACCTGGTTCTACTGCCAGGACCTTGCAACCCCAGGTCAGTCGACCAGACTTCCCCACTTCACCTTTGACCGTGTCCACACTCCTTCCTCGCTGAAAGTGACTACTGCTGAGAACGTGGAGACAAACATGCTAGTTGAGAGGGTGGTCCAACTAATCAACGAGGGTGTCACTAGTATGGATCTGCTAGAAGTGTTCCTCAGTCGATGCATCCAGCCCCTCCAGGCCCGTGACCATCCCATGTGGATGTACTCTGGGGCTGGCGACACTGCTTGGGTTCATCCAGAGGAAGTGCTAGCCAAGACACTCGCCATGTGGTTGAAGAGCATTACAGGCAACAAGGACAACCCCAGAGGAGCCAGGAGAGTCGTCCCCTTCAGTGATGACAATCAGCCCGACAAGGTATGTTCTTCATTCCGACTGTTTTTGCGTACTCATTCTGACTGCTCCTGAGCCCGACTGACTTTCACTCGACTTCTTATTTTTGTAGGTTTTTACGGACATGTATTCGATGCCCAATGGTGAACAAGATCTGGAGCAAGGCCAGGAGGGAGAGTCCAGTGCGGAGGAGAGCGGTGAATGGAAATCTTCAAACGATGATGATGAGGAGGACAGCGAGGAGTCAGACAACGAGGAGGCGGTTGACTCGCCGGCCCGCTCTGAACGCCGATCCAAGCAACACCATGACCCGGCAGGCGGGCGTGGAAAGAACATGGCCCCAAGCACCCAAACGCAGAAGCGCACCCGGACGTCGACTCCGGAGCCAACATAGAAAGTCGCTAAGCAGCCCGAGGTGGCTCCTCCAAAGGCTCAGAAGACTCTGCCGAGGATCAAGATGGACGTCCCTGTTGCCTCAGGGTGAGCATCTTTCTTGTGCTTTTCTTTGCCGACTGATTCTTCTGTTCTGACCGAATGGATTGTGTACCTTTCCAGCCCAACCTCTACCGCAACTGACATGGATGTTGACAAGGCTCCAGGAGATGAGGAAACTCATGATGCGGCCACCTCCCAAGCTGGTAAGTCCGCTCGACCAAAATTTATTTTGTCGATTGAGTTGTCGGTCGGTTGAATTTCTGTTGTTTTTATTTTCGTTGCAGCTCTGTGAGACATCATCGTGCTTCCTGATGATGAAGAAGATGAAGCGCCTCTACAGGAGAGGCGGAGGAGAGGCAGGGGCTCAAGTAGGAGAGGGCTTGAAGTTCAAGTCCCTCAGTCGACGCTGGTGCTTGAGGCGGTGGTAGAGCGATACGGAGATCTGGTTCGGACCAACGTCACATTCGTCGACCCGCTGACGACTAATCGTCCGTCAGGTTCGACTGCTCTGGTTCCTGTTGCTCCGGTGCAACTCCACGCCTCCGACCCAGTGGCTGCTTCAGCTGCCTTGGCGTCATCACTCTTTGCTGTATACCAAACTCCAAACGATTCACCAAGTGCAGCCAGGGAGGCTCTTCGCTAGGTGAATCTTGTTATGGAGCAGGTGAAGGTGATGCACGAGGCTAGTCAGGTGGCCTACAATGTCAGTACCACTCTGTAGACCAATGTGAAGGTCAGTTATATCCCGACTAAACTTTTGAACGATGTCTATATGAGCATACGTTTCATATCTGATCGCCCACTAGGGTGTGCCTATTTTAGAGTTTAAGAGGTCTTCCACTCCACTCCACTCGTGCTGAGTCTTAGTGTTCTGTCTGAACTGGTGGGGGCACGCTGAGTGCACCCACTGGGTGTAGTCCCCGAGACCACGGTCGACTGCTGGTAGTCGATTGAGGTCTTAGAATCTACTTTTTTTGACTCACGCTGGGCAGACCATGCTGAGTGTTGATCTAAACCAGTGGGGGCAAGCCGAGTGCACCCACTGGGTGTAGTCCCCGAGACTACTGTTGAATGTTTGATTCGGCAGTAGTCTTAGAGTAACTTTCGCTGTCATTGTCTTTTGTTTCTGTCGACTGACATATCTCTCTTGTTGACTGCAGAGGTCTTGTGATCTTGGAGCTCAACTTTCTGAGTTGAACAAGAAGCACATCAGCCTCGAACTTGATCTTGAACTGGCGAAGAAGAACCTCAAGACTGCTCAAGAGGAAACATCCATCATGGGAGGTAACCAATCGACATTTGCCCACCCCGTAGGTTGCGCCTTTCTGTGTTTTTTTTTCTTTCAGTCTCTTTGAACCGAGTGACTTCACATGAGCAGATGTGCTAGTGAAAACCGTTAGCTTCAAGCTCATCTGAAGAGTGTTGTTTCTTTAGAGAAAATGAAGGAATCTCTAGAAAAGAAGGATCTGGATCTTGCTGCTGCTTAGAAGGAGGCACGGGAGAAGACAACGCTTGCGGACAAGAAGCTAGCTTCGGTCGGCAAGTTGGAAGAAGAGAACTCGAAGCTGAAGACTGCCATCTCTGAAGCCAATCGAGAAGTTGAGCAACTGAAGAAGGACAAGGAGAACCTGACCAATGAAGTCGGAAGCCTCAAAGACAAGACGGGCGAGCTGGAGCCCTATCTGGGACAACTTGCTGCAAAATTGATCCTGAAGCTTGAAGGTATCATCGTTCGACTGGTTAATTGTTGTCGACTAGAATGTCTTGTTATACCGTCGACTCACTATTTTTCCTGATTGTGCAGAACTTTGTCAGGACTTTGAAGCTGAGACTGGGCGGGTCGAGACGGGTCGAGACCCCATCAATTGTCCTATGAAAGATGACGTTGCGATGAACTTGATGTGGTTGGAATCACGCATGGACGGTGCTGTCGCTTATCTGGCTCGACTGAAGGCAGCGATGACTCGGTTTGATGCCGAACTCTGCCCCAGGCAGAACTTTCACAAGATCTTGAGTCGTTGATGACTCGACTGAATCAGATCCCTGGCCGAGTGCAGGAATGGAAGAAGTCATCTGCTCATTGTGGCGCTGACGTTGCCCTGTCATTGGTCCGAGTGCACTGCAAAGATGCCAGAGAAGACAAGCTGGCGGCCCTCAAGGTTGCGAATACTAAGAAGCACTCCTTCCAATCCTTCATGGACACCTTCCTTGAGGCTTCCACTCGTATTGCAGACAGCATTGACCTTGACAGCTTCTGTGATCCAGCCAGCCCTTCTCCTCACGAGTGAAAAAACATTATGATTCACCTTTATTTGCCTCAGAATGCCGAGTGATTTTGTAATCGCTGAAAACTCCTTTGGGCTTGACGCCCGTGCACTTTAATCCGTGGTTCGGAACCTTTGGATTTATCTGAACTTGGTTTATCTTTGAATATGTTGTGTTTTGTCTTTGAGTGGAACTTGTTCTTCACTCGGATTAGTTCTTGTACTTTTGATGCGGTTCTGAGGAAGAGGTCGTAGTCGACATGTTCCTCGTCGTCGGATGAGCCCTTCGGCTGCATTGATCAGCTCATCAGCAAGGCACTCAGCAATGGTCTTGACGTTCCTGAAAGCGGTTCGCCATGGCGTTAGCTATTGGATGAGTCCTTGGCAGCATTGATCATCTCATTAGCAAGGCACTCAGCAATGGTCTTGATGTTCCTGAAAGTGGCTCACCGTGGCATTAGCTGTTGGATGAGTCCTTGGAAGCTTTGGTTAGCTCATCAGCAAGGCACTCAGCAATGGTCTTGACGTTCCTGAAAGCGGTTCGCCTTGGCAGCATTGATCAGCTCATCAGCGAGGCACTCATGAATGGTCTTGGCGTTGCTGAAAGTGATTTGGCTTGGAAAGACGCTCAATCTCGACCTTCTTCTTGATGGTGCAGCTCTGAGGAGGGGGCCGGGGTCGACCCACACCTCGCTGTCCTTGTTGATCGGAATGGAGCGTATGGCTAAGTACCCAAGTGATAAGATCGGTCACCACTCGGTAGGATTTTTCATACTTAGGCGAGTACGGGACTGTAGCTAAGCTCCTGAGTGGGAGGATCGCTCACCACTCGGTAGGATTTTTTAAACTTAGGCGAGTACTGGACTGCAGCTAAGCCCCCGAGTGGGAGGATTCCTCACCACTCGATAGGATTTTTTAAACTTAGGCGAGTACTGGACTGCAGCTAAGCCCCCGAGTGTGAGGATTTCTCACCACTCGGTAGGATTTTTTAAACTTAGGCGAGTACTGGACTGCAACTAAGCCCCCGAGTGTGAGGATTGCTCACCACTCGGTAGGATTTTTCTAACTTAGGCGAGTACTGGACTGCAGCTAAGCCCCCGAGTGTGAGGCGTGGTCACCACTCGGTAGGATTTTTTTAACTTAGGTGAAACGGATTCGCAGCTAAGCCCCCGAGTGAGAGGCTTGCTCACCACTCGGTAGGATTTTTCAAACTTAGGCGATTACTGGACTGCAGCTAAGCCTCTTATACGTCTCCAACGTATCTATAATTTATGAAGCATTCATGCTATTTTATTATTTGTTTTGAATGTTTATGGGCTTTATTATATACTTTTATATTACTTTTGGGACTAACCTACTAACCAGAGGCCCAGCCCATATTGTTATTTTATTGCCTATTTCAGTATTTCGAAGAAAAGGATTATCAAACGGAGTCCAAACGGAATGAAACCTTCGGGAGCGTGATTTTTGGAAAGTATATGATCCGGGAGACTTGGAGTTCAAGCCAGGGAAGGTTCGAGGAAGCCAGGAGATAGGAGGGCGCGCCCACCCCCCTGGACGCGCCCCCTGTCTCCTGGGCCCCTCGAGGCTCCCCCGACCGACTTCTTTCGCCTATATAAGTACACGTACCCTAAAAACATCGAATACGAAGATAGCTCGGGAGTTCCGCCGCCGCAAGCCTCTGTAGCCATCAAAAACCTCTCGGGAGCCCATTCTGGCACCCTGTCGGAGGGGGAACCCATCACCGGTGGCCATCTTCATCATCCCGACGCTCTCCATGACAAGGAGGGAGTAGTTCACCCTCGGGGCTGAGGGTATGTACCAGTAGTTATGTGTTTGATCTCTCTCTCTCTCTCGTGTTCTCTCTATGGCACGATCTTGATGTATCGCGAGCTTTGCTATTATAGTTGGATCTTATGATGTTTCTCCCCCCTCTACTCTCTTGTGATGAATTGAGTTTTCCTCTTGAAGTTATCTTATCGGATTGAGTCTTTAAGGATTTGAGAACACTTGATGTATGTCTTGCCATGCTTAATTATCTGTGGTGACAATGGGATATTCACGTGATCCACTTGATGTATGTTTTGGTGATCAACTTGCGGGTTCCGCCCATGAACGTATGCATAGGGGTTGGCACACGTTTTCGTCTTGACTCTCCGGTAGAAACTTTGGGGCACTCTTTGAAGTACTTTGTGTTGGTTGAATAGATGAATCTGAGAATGTGTGATGCATATAGTATAATCATGCCCACGGATACTTGAGGTGACAATGGAGTATCTAGGTGACATTAGGGTTTTTGTTGATTTGTGCCTTAAGGTGTTATTCTAGTATGAACTCTTGAATAGATTGATCCGAAAGAATAACTTTGAGGTGGTTTCATACCCTACCATAATCTCTTCGTTTGTTCTCTGCTATTAGTGGCTTTGGAGTGACTCTTTGTTGCATGTTGCGGGATTGTTATATGATCTATCTATGTTATTATTGTTGAGAGAACTTGCACTGGTGAAAGTATGAACCCTAGGCCTTGTTTCCTATCATTGCAATACCGTTTACGCTCACTTTTATCGTTAGTTACCTTGCTGTTTTTATATTTCAGATTACAAAAACCTTTATCTACCATCTATATTAAACTTGTATCACCATCTCTTCGCCGAACTAGTGCACCTATACAATTTACCATTGTATTGGGTGTGTTGGGGACACAAGAGACTCTTTGCTATTTGGTTGCAGGGTTGCTTGAGAGAGACCATCTTCATCCTACGCCTCCTACATATTGATAAACCTTAGGTCATCCACTTGAGGGAAATTTGCGACTGTCCTACAAACCTGTGCACTTGCAGGCCCAACAACGTCTAAAAGAAGAAGGTTGTGTAGTAGACATCAAGCTATTTTCTGGCGCCGTTGTTGGGGAGGTGAGTACTTGAAGGTATATCTTTAGATCTTGCAATCGAATCTTTTTGTTTCTTGTTTTATCACTAGTTTAGTTTATAAATGAAAACTACCAAAAAATGGAATTGAGTTTGTCTCATACGCTTCATCTTTTTAATATCTTTCGTGAGTATGATGAAAAGGAAAATTGTGCTCAAGTGCTAGAAGAAGAAATCTATAGAATGTTTGATACTAAATCTTTGAATGATGAGCATGATTGCAATGTTGTTAGTATGAACTCTTTGAATATCCATAGTACTAATGATGATTGCACTAGTTATGATGAAAATATCTCTTATAAGCATGTCAATTTTTGTGGAGTAGATTAGGTTTGCAAGTACACACCAAATAGGTCATTTGAACAATTCATGAAAGAATATTGAAGGAAGAGAAACTTCACATATAAATATACTATCTTGGACATCTTTTATAATTGTGAGCACTCATTAAGTATGACATGCTAAAGAGTTGATGTTGGACAAGGAAGCAACGTAATGGGTTATGTTTTCTCACATCTCAGTTAAAGTATATTGTCATGGATCATTCAAACATGTTGAGCTTGCCTTCCCCCTCATGCTAGCCAAAATTCCTTGCACCAAGTAGAGATACTACTTGTGCTTCCAAATATCCTTAAACCCAGTTTTTGCCATGAGAGTCCACCATACCTACCTATGGATTGAGTAAGATCCTTCAAGTAAGTTGTCATCGGTGCAAGCAATGAAAATTGCTCTCTAAATATGTATGATCTATTAGTGTGAAGAAAATAAGCTTTATACAATCTTGTTATGGAAGCAATAAAAGCGACGGACTGCATAATAAAGGTCCATATACAAGTGGCAATATAAAGTGATGTTCTTTTGCATTAAGATTTTGTGCATCCAACCATAAAAGTGCATGACAACCTCTGCTTCCCTCTGCGAAGGGCCTATCTTTTACTTTATGTCTTTTACTTTATGCAAGAGTCAAGGTGATCTTCACCTTTCCCTTTTCTATTTTATCCTTTGGCAAGCACCTCGTGTTGGAAAGATCCTGATATATATATCCAATTGGATGTAAGTTAGTGTGAACTATTATTGTTGACATCACCCAAAGGTGAATACGTTGGGAGGCGAAATTATAAGCCCCTATCTTTTTCAGTGTCCGATTAAAACTCCATAACCATAAGTATTGTGTGAGTGTTAGCAATTGTAGAAGACTATATGGTAGTTGAGTATGTGGAGTTTGCTAAATCAAAGCTCTGACATAGACCCTTCCTGAAAATAAGATGAATTGTAATTGCTTGATGACTAAGAATGAAGTTTGCTAGTTTTCAAGAAAGTTTATGATCTATGCTTTAACATGTGAATAGCTTGTTACTTGATCTAGAGAAGTTTTATGAGATGAACCACTATTATGACATATAATCATGCAAGAAAAGGTGATTGAAATTATCATTGATCAAACTTGTGCACCTTCTAGCATTCACACTTCATAAATTCTTTCTTTTATCATTTACCTACTCGAGGACGAGCAGGAATTAAGCTTGGGGATGCTGATATGTCTCCAACGTATCTATAATTTATGAAGCATTCATGCTATTTTATTATCTGTTTTGAATGTTTATGGGCTTTATTATATACTTTTATATTACTTTTGGGACTAACCTAGTAACCAGAGGCCCAGCCCGTATTGCTATTTTATTGCCTGTTTCAGTATTTCGAAGAAAAGGAATATCAAACGGAGTCCAAATAGAATGAAACCTTCGGGAGCGTGATTTTTGGAAAGGATATGATCCAGGAGACTTGGAGTTCAAGCCAGTGAAGGTTCGAGGAAGCCAGGAGATAGGAGGGCATGCCCACCCACCCCGGGCGCGCCCCCCTGTCTCCTGGGCCCCTCGAGGCTCCCCCGACCGACTTCTTTCGCCTATATAAGTACACGTACCCTAAAAACATCGAATACGAAGATAGATCGGGAGTTCCGCTGCCGCAAGCCTCTGTAGCAATCAAAAACCTCTTGGGAGCCCATTCTGGCACCCTGCCGGAGGGGGAACCCATCACCGCTGGGCATCTTCATCATCCCGGTGCTCTCCATGATGAGGAGGGAGTAGTTCACCCTCGGGGCTGAGGGTATGTACCAGTAGCTATGTGTTTGATCTCTCTCTTTCTCTCTCTCGTGTTCTCTCTATGGCATGATCTTGATGTATCGCGAGATTTGCTATTATAGTTGGGCCTTATGATGTTTCTCCCCCCTCTACTCTCTTGTGATGAATTGAGCTTTCCTCTTGAAGTTATCTTATCGGATTGAGTCTTTAAGGATTTGAGAACACTTGATGTATGTCTTGCCATGCTTAATTATCTATGGTGACAATGGGATATTCACGTGATCCACTTGATGTATGTTTTGGTGATCAACTTGTGGGTTCCGCCCATGAACCTATGCATAGGGGTTCGCACACGTTTTCGTCTTGACTCTCCGGTAGAAACTTTGGGGCACTCTTTGAAGTACTTTGTGTTGGTTGAATAGATGAATCTGAGATTGTGTGATGCATATCGTATAATCATGCCCATGGATACTTGAGGTGACAATGGAGTATCTAGGTGACATTAGGGTTTTGGTTGATTTGTGTCTTAAGTTGTTATTATAGTACGAACTCTTGAATAGATTGATCCAAAAGAATAACTTTGAGGTGGTTTCGTACCCTACCATAATCTCTTCGTTTGTTCTGCACTATTAGTGGCTTTGGAGTGACTCTTTGTTGCATGTTGAGGGATTGTTATATGATCTATCTATGTTATTATTTTTGAGAGAACTAGCACTAGTGAAAGTATGAACCCTAGGCCTTGTTTCCTATCATTGCAATACCGTCTACGCTCACTTTTATCATTAGTTACCTTGCTGTTTTTATATTTCAGATTACAAAAACCTTTATCTACCATCTATATTGCACTTGTATCACCATCTCTTCGCCGAACTAGTGCACCTATACAATTTACCATTGTATTGGGTGTGTTGGGGACACAAGAGACTCTTTGTTATTTGGTTGCAGGGTTGCTTGAGAGAGACCATCTTCATCCTACGCCTCCTACGGATTGATAAACCTTAGGTCATCCACTTGCGGGAAATTTTCTACTGTCCTACAAACCTGTGCACTTGCAGGCCCAACAACGTCTACAAGAACAAGGTTGTGTAGTAGACATCAGCCTCTGAGTGGGAGGATTGGTCACCACTCGGTAGGATTTTTTTAAACTTAGGCGAAACGGAGTCGCAGCTAAGCCCCCGAGTGAGAGGCTTGCTCACCACTCGATAGGATTTTTCAAACTTAGGCAAGTACTAGACTGCAGCTAGGCCCCCGAGTGGGAGGATTGCTCACCACTCGGTAGGATTTTTCAAACTTAGGCGAGTACTGGACTGAAGCTAAGCCCCCGAGTGTGAGGATTGCTCACCACTCGGTAGGATTTTTCAAACTTAGGCGAGTACTGGACTGCAGCTAAGCCCCCGAATGGGAGGATTGCTCACCACTCGATAGTATTTTTTAAACTTAGGCAAAACGGATTCGCGGCTAAGCCCCCGAGTGAGAGGCTTGCTCACCACTCGGTAGGATTTTTCAAACTTAGGCGAGTACTGTACTGCAGCTAAGCCCCGAGTGGGAGGATTGCTCACCACTTGGTAGGATTTTTAAAACTTAGGCGAAACGGATTCGTAGCTAAGCCCGCGAGTGAGAGGCTTGCTCACCACTCGGTAGGATTTTTTAAACTTAGGCGAAACGGATTCGCAGCTAAGCCCCCGATTGGGAGGCTTGCTCACCACTCGGTAGGATTTTTTTTGAACTTAGGCGAAACGGATTCGCAGCTAAGGCACCCACTGGGGGATTTAACACATGTAGAAAAGGAACAACAATCATTCAGGAGACTATAAAGTCTTTTATAATCAAAGTAGAAGGTATCTCTTATTGCCCCGGATTCGTAACACTGAATGCTGAAGTGTAAAAGGGGCGGAGCAGCTCCGCATTCCAAGCGCGTGGCTCGTCTTTATTGTGCTCGACGTTGAAAAGATGGTATTCTCCGTTGTGGAGCACTTTGGTGATGACGAAGGGGCCTTCCCAAGCAGGAGCGAGCTTGTGTTGTTTCTGTTGGTCAACCCGAAGAACCAAGTCTCCCTCTTGAAATGCTCGACCCCTCACGTTTTTGGCGTGGAATCGACGCATGTCTTGCTGATAAATGGTCGACCTGATCAACGCCATCTCTCTTTCCTCTTCCAGTAGATCAACTGCGTCTTGCCGAGCCTGTTCTGCTTCATCTTCTGAGAAAAGTTCGACTCGGGGTGCGTTGTGAAGCAAATCACTCGGTAACACGGCTTCAGCTCCATAGACTAAGAAGAAAGGAGTTCGGCCAGTCGACCGATTAGGAGTTGTCCTCAATCCCCAAAGTACTGATGGAAGCTCATCGACCCAGGCGCCTGCTGCATGCTTGAGGTCACGCATCAATCGGGGTTTTAGTCCTTTGAGAATCAGTCCATTTGCTATTTCAGCCTGTCCATTCAACTGAGGATGGGCGACTGAAGCGTAGCCGACCCTAGTGCCTTGGGGAGCACAAAAGGCTCTGAATTCATCAGAATCGAAGTTTGACCGATTATTGGTGATGGTGTTGTGCGAAACACCATATCTGAATGTCAATTCTCTGATGAAACTCACAGATGTACTTGCTTCAAGGTTTTTGATGGGCTTGGCTTCAATCCATTTGGTAAACTTGTCGACTGCTACAAGCACATGAGTAAAGCCACTCCTGCCAGTCCTCAGAGGTCCAACCATATCTAATCCCCAGACAGCAAAAGGCCATACGAGTGGAATAGTCTTCAAAGCTGACACGGGTTTATGGGACATGTTGGAGTAAATCTGGTAGCCTTCACATTTGTCTACTATTTCCTTCGCCATCTCATTGGCATGTGGCCACTAAAATCAGGCTCGGTATGCTTTGGCCACGATGGTCCGAGAGGACGCATGGTGACCACAGGTCCCCGAGTGAATATCATTAAGGATCATTCAGCCTTCTTCTGGCGTGATGCATTTCTGGCAGACTCTAGTTACACTTTCTTTGAACAACTGTCCTTTTATCACAGTAAAGGCTTTGGATCGCCGGACGATCTGTCAAGCCTCTTCTTCATCCTCTGGAAGTTCTTTCCTAAGAATGTATGCAATGTACGACACTGTCCAGTCGGGAGTGATGACCAAACCTCCATAATTAGGTCGACCACGACTGGGACTTCGACTTCAGTCGGATCTGTGGCACTCTTAGGCTGTGGGGGCTCTTTAGTGAAAGGATCTTCCTGAACTGAAGATGAGTGAATATGTTCCAAAAACACATTGTTGGGAATGGTCTCTCTCTTGGATCCTATCTTTGCCAATTCATCTGTAGCTTGATTTTTTAGCCGGGGTATATGGTGAAGCTCCAACCCTTCAAACTTCTTTTCCAACTTTCTCACTGCGTTGCAATAACCAGTCATAGTCGGGCTCCTGACATCCCACTCTTTCATCACTTGATTGACCACCAAATCTAAGTCGCCGTAGACCATGAGGCGACAGATGCTGAGTGAAATGGCCATACGCAACCCGTATAAAAGTGCTTCATATTCAGCTTCATTATTGGAGGAATCAAAATGAATCTGGAGAACATAGCTGAACTTGTCTCCACGGGGGATACCAATACTACCCCAGCATCGGAACCATTCAGCATCTTGGAGCCATCGAAGAACATGGTACAATGCTTCGAGTGAACTTGAGTCGGCAATTGCTGTTCAATCCACTCGGCAAGGAAATCTGTAATTGCTTGGGACTTGATAGCTTTCTTTGCCTCAAACTTGATATCCAATGGAAGGAGTTCAATCACCCATTTTGCCACTCGACCAGTTGCATCTCTGTTGTTTAGAATTTCAGATAATGGTGCATCGCTGATGACTGTAATGGAGTGATCAGAGAAATAGTATGCAACCTTCTTCATGGTCATGTAGATTCCATAAACAAGCTTCTGATAATGCGGATATCTCTACTTGGATGGAGTCAAAACTTCAGAGAGATAATACACTGGGCGCTGAACTTTATAGGCCTTTCCTTCTTCTTTCTGCTCGACCATGAGTATTGTACTGACAACTTGTCCAGGGGCTGCAATGTAAAGCAGTAAAGGCTCTTTGCTGATTGGTGCAGCAAGCACCGGTTGGGTGGAAAGCAGGGTTTTGAGCTCTGCAAACGCTGCGTCAGCTTCAACAGTCCACTCGAACTTATTAGACTTCTTCATCAATTGGTAAAGAGGTAAAGCCTTTTCACTGAGACGAGAAATGAATCGACTCAAGGCGGCCAAACAAACAGTAAGCTTCTGAACGTCATGCACACACACAGGGTGTTTCATTTGGAGGATGGCACCGACTTTCTCTGGGTTCACGTCGATCCCTTGTTCGGAAACAAGAAAACCGAGTAGCTTTCCACCTTGGACTCTGAATGTGCACTTCGACGGATTAAGCTTGATATCATACCTTCTGAGGTTGGCAAAGGTTTCTGCAAGGTCGGTCAGCAGGTCGAAACCTTTACGCAACCTGACCACAATGTCATCCATATATGCTTCCACATTCCGACTGATTTGAGTGAGCATGCACTTCTGAATCATCCTCATGAATGTGGCGCCAGCATTTTTGAGACCAAATGGCATGGTGACATAGCAAAAGCACCCGAATGGGGTGATGAAAGCCGTTTTTATTTCATCGGGACCATACAGTCGGATCTGATGATACCCGGAATATGTATCTAGAAAAGACAAGCGCTCACACCCTGCAGTCGAGTCGACAATCTGATCGATGCGGGGGAGAGGGAAATGATCTTTCGGGCAGGACCAATTGATATGCTTGAAATCGATGCACATACGAAGTGAATCGTCCTTCTTAGGGACCATAACTACATTGGCGAGCCACTCGGAGTGGTAGATCTCTCGGATGAACTCCGCTGCTAGGAGTTGAGCCACTTCCTCGCCAATTGCTTTTCTCTTCTGCACGGCGGACCGTCGAAGATGCTCTTTGACAGGTTTTGACTTCGGATTGACACGCAAACGATTCTCAGCCAGTCCCCTGGGTACACCCGGCATGTCAGAAGGTTTCCATGCAAAGTTGTCCCAGTTCTCACAGAGGAACTGGATGAGCGATTCTTCCTATTTAATTTGCTGTCGAGTGTTGTTGAGATATGAGTCGGTGCAGCATTGGGATCGGTCGGGTGAATATGAATCGGCTTCGTTTCACTGGACGACTGAAATGCAGAATCTGTGGCAGGCTTCTTGGCTCGTAACAAATCACTCGGATCTGCATTCTTCTGATACTCTTGTAACTCAACTGCTGCCATTTGTGAATCAGCGATTTTGGAACCCTTATGGAAGCATTCCTCTGCCTTCTGCCGATTGCCAGTGACTGTGATCACACCCTTGGGGCCAGGCATCTTCAGCTTGAGGTACACGTAACATGGCCGAGCCATAAAACGCACATAGGCAGGCCTACCCAGAATAGCATGATAAGCACTCTGGAAATCCACTACTTCAAATGTCAACTTTTCCTTATGGTAATTCTTGGAACCACCGAAAACCACGTCAAGGGCGATCTGGCCGAGTGATTCGGCTTTCTTTCTAGGGATAACACCATGAGAACTCATATTGCTTTCGCTAAGCTTGGACATCGGAATGCCCATCCCTTTCAAGGTTTTAGCATAAAGGATATTCAGGCCTCTACCACCATCCATTAGCACTTTGGTCAGTCGAGTGCCTTCAACCACTGGGTCGACCACCAACGCTTGCCTCCCAGGAGTGGCTATACACGCCGGGTGATCAGACTAGTCGAATGTGATGGTTGTTTGTGACCATTTCAGGTATGTGGTCGTCGTCGCCAGAGCAACCATATTTACTTCTCTGTTGATAACTTCCAATCGACTTTTGCTCTCAACATCAGCAAAAATCACCAGGGTGGAATTGACCTTAGGATAACCATCGTCCTCGTCCTTGTACGACTCTTTTTCCTTCTCACTGGGTTGTTTCTCTCGGAATTTCTGGATCAGGAGTCGACATTGCTGAGTGGTGTGTTTAGGATAAATCAGATTACCCTCTTCATCCCTCTTCGTATGAATGTGACATGGTAAATCCAACACATCATTTCCCACTTGATCTTTTACCTTCTTCAGGGTCCAGGGCCCCTTAAGTTTTCCCTTAAACTTTCCTTGCACTACTGCCGCAATTTCACCAGGCACTGCAGGTTCAGCCTTACGTTTCTGTTTCCGATTGGAATTACCTCCGCCGGCGTCTTGGCCGACTGGTTTACCCTTTCCACTGGAGAGTCGATCCTCTTCTTCCCCGTTAGCGTACCGGGTGGCTATTTCCATCATCCTGGTCAGGGACATATCTCCAATCCGACTGAACTTCAGGACCAGCTCTCGATACTTAACGCCTTCCTTGAAGGCACACACTGCTTGGTGCTCAGATACATTTTCCACTGTGTGATGCAAAGTGGTCCACCTCTGAATGTAATCCCTTAGAGTCTCACTCGGTTTCTGCATGCAATGCTGCAATTCTATTAACTCTGCTAGCCGCTTGCAAGTACCCTCAAAAGTTCTGACAAATACTCGGGTAAGCTCCTCCCAACTGAATATACTACCCGGGGCTAACTGAGTCAACCACGCTCTGGCTGATCCCTCCAACATCAAAGGAAGATGCTTCATGGCCACTTCATCATTGCCGCCACCAATCTGCACAGCCACTCGGTAATCCTCAAGCCAAGTTACGGGCTTGGACTCTCCAGTGAACTTGCTGACTCCAATCACCAACCTAAAGTTGGGAGGAATTACTGCAGTCTTGATGGCTCTGTTAAAACATTCTGGACCCGAAACATGAACTTTGCTTCCAGTTAGACGATCCCTATCAAGGTCTTCTCTGTGCGCTCTGTTTCGGTCGACTAGACCTTGAACAAGAATAGATCTCGCATCAAAGCCTAGCTCTCTCGGGTCGACCGGTACTCTGCGCTCGCCACTGTGAAGGTGTCTATCATCGTATTGCCGACGCACATATGACCCACTCCTCGGAGGAGGTGTGGGTACTCGACGATGGTTGTCGCGGCCGAGTCGGTGATCATACTGCCCCTGATTCCTGTACTGATCTTGTTGATGCCCACGACCTTCACGCTGTAGGGGCGATCTTGGGCTATGGGCCAACTGAACTGTATCCGCCACCACGGATCTGCTATGAATCCTATTTTGCGACTGAGACATTGCTGTGTTCTGTTCTCCTACTGCCCGGAGTAAGGCCCGGATCTGCATCAAACCTCTGCCAGCCTCCAACTGGGATGGCTGAATTAACTCTGCAATTTAGGCCACAGCTGTGAGATTTTGAATCAGAGTGCAGAGGTGGAGGCGGAAAAAGCTGTCGTTGACTGGACTCAGGGATCCGCTCCCGAGCACGCTCGTCGAGTGCGTGCTGGAGGTTCTCCAGTCGAGTGTGCTCAGCCAAATTAGCCAAGCACACCTCTTCCAAGGCCCGAGCCTTGGGGGTTTCTCCAACGATGGGCGTGTGGAGTGCATCCATGTTGCGGCGACGAAGTTCTTCCCTCTGCTGCAAAGAGAGGGGTTCGGGATGTACTCTTCGTGGATGCGCGACTGATCGCCGCCACCATCCCGCCATCTTCGCGGAGGAAACCAGGCGGGCTACATGGTCCATCGACCATCAAGACTTCAGCCGCAGGGTCGCTGCTATCGCACTCGGATGCGGTCTCGACGGAGCCAATTGAACAGGCCGTAGAGAGTTTCGTCGGGCTTGATTGTCGTGACTTGATGGGTGGCCGAATGACGAGCCACCACGTTTTTCACCCACCGCTGAAGCTGCGACCGACCGGATCGCTTGCGGCGGTGAACAGCGGGAAGAGAAGACACCATGGGAGCCGACCGATACTGGGTCAACGGCTACCGGAGAAGGACGCCGCGTACGCACGCGCAAAAGTGCGTCGCCCCTCGGATGGGGAGCGCCTCGATGTCAAGGGGAGCTTCCTGAAGCTAGGCGGAGTCATCGGCGATGAAAACGAGCGCGCCGAGACGGTCTCGCGGCCCTCAGCCAATCCACCACCGGAAACCATGATGATGGGGATCGAAAAATTGCAACTTCACCAACAAGTCGCTAAGACACCTGCCCCATGGTGGGCGCCAACTGTCGTGGTCCTAAGACTGACAGTAGAAAGGGGGGTAGGTATGGAGAGGCAAGGTCTCAGCTATGGTGAAGGTGTACACACAAGATTTACGAGTTCAGGCCCTTCGCGGAGGAAGTAAAAGCCCTACGTCTTGGTGCCCGAAGGTGGTTGACTGGATTATATGTGTGTGGTGTTACAGGGGGTGTGAACCCTTGTGCCAGAGGAGGGGGTGGCTTATATAGAGTGCGCCAGGACCCCAGCCATCCACCATTACAAGGAGTTCAATGTACATAAAGACGGGGCGTTACTGATAATGCCAGCCATAAGTGCTATTAATGACCTTAAAGACTATAGAGTGAACGCCTGACCGTTGCAGTGCTGAGTGACTCCTGGTCTTTAGTAGGTCGAGTGGTTCCTTGTATGGTCGAGTGACATCAGGTAAGAAGGGTATCCGAGTGATATGATTGGTCGAGTGGATTGCACTCGACACCTTTGACTAGGGGTTCTTTGTTGTCTCTTGGACTTCTTTGCTTCTAGAGTAGTGACCTTGGGTAGGGCATGTAGGTCAGGTCTATGACCCTACCCTGGGTCTGTATCCTCATCATTAGGCCAAGCAGTTTCTTCAGGACCAGTTTCTTCAGCAGCACAAGCATGATTTTCTTCACGATCAGGAATGACTTCTTCTGCAGATTCTTCGGTAGGGATGACATCCTCAGTAGCTTTGAACTTGATGGATTCCTCAGGTGACATTTCATCTAGCATAGGAGGTAGGTGCTCTCTTTGGGAGCCATTAGTTTCATTGAACCGCACATCTACAGTTTCAACAACCTTGTGATGATTGATGTTGAAGACTCTGTAGGTGTGCGAGTCCTTTCCGTAACCATGCATAAAACCCTCATGTGCTTTCGGTGCAAATTTAGAGTGATGGTGAGGATCTCTAATTGAGCATTTAGCACCAAAGACTTTGAAGTAACTTACATTAGGTTTCTTGTGAGTGAGGAGTTCATATGAGGTCTTTTTGAAGAATTTGTGAAGGTATACCCTGTTGATGTTGTGGCACGCAGTATCAATTACTTCAGGCCAGAAATGTTGAGGCGTCTTGTATTCATCAAGCATAGTGCGGGCCATCTCAACAAGAGTCGTGTTCTTGCGCTCCACGACGCCATTCTACTAAGGAGTATAAGGAGCAGACAATTCATGAGCAATGCCAAGCATATCGAGATATTCATTGAGGCCAGTGTTCTTGAACTCGGTTCCATTATCACTCCTGGTATGCTTGATCTTCACACCAAAGTTAGTGGAAGCCCTTGAGGAAAATCATCTGAAGACTTCCTGCACTTCATTTTTGTAAGTGATGATATGCACCCATGTGTAACGAGAATAGTCATCAACTATGACAAAGCCATATAATGATGCAGAACTAGTGAACGTGGCATAATGAGTAGGGCCAAATAGATCCATATGAAGTAATTCAAAGGGATGAGAAGTGGTCATGATAGTCTTCGAGGGATGCTTGGCTCTAGTGATCTTTCCAGCCTCACAAGCCCCACAAAGATGGTCTTTGAGAAATTTGACACCCTCGACGCCAATGACGTGCTTCTTCTTTGCGAGTGTATGCAAGTTCCTCATCCCAGCATGACCAAGTCGTCGATGCCATAACCAGCATTCTGAAGCTTTTGCAAGTAGACATGTGCCAGGCTGTGGTCCTGCAGAGAAATCAACAATATACAAGTCTCCTTTCCTAAAGCCTTCGAAGACTTTGGAGTTGTCAGATTCCATTAGCACAAGGCAACGAAATTTGCCAAAGACAACAACCATATCAAGATCACAAAGCATTGAGACAGACATAAGATTGAATCCTAAGGACTCAACAAGCATGACCTTGACCATGTGTTCATCCTTTGAGATTGCAACCTTACCTAGACCCAATACCTTGCTTTTGCCTTTGTCAGCATAGGTGATATGCTTCAGATGAGATGGTGACAAATCAGTGTCCATCAACAAGCTCGTGTCACCATTCATGTGATTTGCACATCCACTGTCGAGGACCCACTCAATAGCTTTGGGTTGTTCATCATGCAGATGAATTAGTGCAATTTACGAACCCATATACTTCATCGGTGAAGAATATTATATCAATTTCATCAACAGTAATACATATAGCAGTATGAGGACGTGAGAAATGAATGATTCATTTCTTCATGATTAGTTTGCGTCCTTTCAAGCACATTCAAGTCTCCAGCAAATTCTTCAGACGATTAAGTTCGTTTGGAGACCTGACCCTGCATAAGAGATTAGTTCTTTTTCTTCACCACACACATCTGGAGGGGTGGCAAAGAGTTCATCATTCTGCGAGCTCCATAAGAAAATTATGGCATTGAAGGTAGTGCATTTCGTTTCACAGAAGTGTGGTTAGGATAAGCATATGAATAAGCAGAGAAATTCTTTGAGGACTTATGAACATAATTGTTTGAAGAATAATGCACATATTCATAGCCTCTAGACTTTCCCTGTGAAACAGAAGTGTTAGCACGATGATGTTTATATGAGGATTTTGATCCATATGAGGAATTTGAACCATATGAGGAATTTGGTCCATATGAGGACTTGGATCCATAAGAAGAATTTGGTCCATATGAAGAATTTGATCTGGGGGTTCCTATTCTTTATTGGTGGTGTCATGATGACATTCACCTGAAGATTTTCAAGGCATCTTTTAGGACCCCAGATTTTCTTCATAGGGGGGCTGTTCCTGCAGTTAGTTCCAACATATCGAGAAAATACTTCACCGTTCTGATTCTTAAACAGTTTATAGTTGGAGTCAAATGACTCATCAGAGGAATATGAAGAATCAGAGGTAAAGCCAGATAAAGTGCATGGATCTACAGGAGGTCCTTTTGCAGTAACCCATGAGGTTTTGGGGTACTGCTCAGGTTTCCAGTAGGTCCCATCAGCATTGAGTTTCCTCTCAAAGGCAATACCCTCTTTCCTAGGGTTCCTGTTCAAGATCTGCTTTTTGAGCACATCACATAGAGTCTGATGCCCTTTGAGGCTTTTGTAAATTCCTATCACATACAATTCCTTCAGCCCTGCATTATCGTTAGTGATACATGTGGTATCCTCAGATGAGAAATTTGTAACCATAGAGACAGTTGAAGAATTTGCAGCAATAGAAGCATTTGAACATTCAGGTGATGAATTTGGAGATTCACGCTCAATGCATTTCAGACATGGTGGAATAAATTATTCCTGAGCGAAACTAATCTATTGAGCAAGCAATGAATCATTTTCCTTCTGAAGATCTTCATAACTCGCTTTTAACTTCTCAAGATCTTGCTTTCTTTGAATAAATTCATAAGAAAGCTTCTCGTGATCAGTTAAGAGAGTGTTATGATGATTTTGAAGGTTGTCAAACCGAGTTTGAAGTCTATGAAGATTATCTGTCAGAGTCTTAGTTCGATTCAATTCCTCACCCAACAGGCCATCACTTCTGTCTAGTTGATTTTGAATCTTTTCTAAAGCCTTCTGTTGTTTAACAGCAATTTTAGCAAGTTTTGAATAACTAGGCTTAAGATTGTCATCAGATTCATCCTCACTAGAGTCGGAGGGGGAATGTTTGAGTACCTTGGCACCTTTTGCCATGAAGCAATAGGTGGGAGCATAGTCATCGACGCTCTTGTCAGCAGAGTCAGAGAAGTCATTTTCTTCAGTGTGGAAGATGGACTTGCTGATGTAAGCAGTACAGAGGGCTAGGCTAGCCACACCAGAGTTAGATTCCTCAGATTCCTCCTCTTCCACATTATCCTCAGATTCCGCTTCAGAGTCCATTTCCTTGCCAAAGAATGCCCTGGCCTTCTTGGAAGTGCTCTTCTTGTGAGATGAAGACTTTGAGGATTTTGATGATGAAGACTTTGAAGATTTCTTATTCTTCTTTGAGTCATTAGAATTGTCATCTTTGTACATCTTCTTCTTTGATTCCTTTTCCCACAGAGGACAATCAGACATGTAGTGACTAGGTTTCTTGCATTTGTGGCAAGTTCTCTTTTTGTAGTGACGGGACGAGGAATCATCATTTCTTGAAGACTTTCCAAAACGGCCGCGGCGAGAGAACTTCTGGAATTTCCTCACGAGCATTGCTAGCTCCTGGCTCAATTCTTTAGGATTACCAAGGCTGCTATCAGAATCCTCAGCTTCGGACTCAGATACTGCCTTGGCCTTCAGTGCACGTGATCTTCCGTAGCTCGGTCCATAGAGATCTCTCTTCTCAGCAAGCTGGAACTCATGAGTGTTTAGCCTCTCGAGGATATTAGTGGGATCAAGTGACTTGTAATCAGCTCGTTCTCGAATCATCGGTGCGAGGGTATCAAATGAGGTGTCAAGTGATCTCAGGAATTTCTTCACCACCTCATGATCGGTGATATCAGTGGCACCAAGTGCTTGAAGCTCATTTGAGATGTCAGTGAGGCGATTGAAGGTTTGCTGAACATTTTCATTGTCAAGTCTTTTGAAGCGGTTGAAGAGATTGCGAAGAACATCAACACGGGAGTCACGTTGAGTTGAGACTCCTTCGTTGACCTTGGACAGCCTGTCCCAAATCAGCATAGCAGTTTCTAGTGCACTCATTCTGCCGTACTGACCTTTGCTCAGATGGCCACATATGATATTCTTCGCTTGAGAATCGAGTTGCTTGAATCTCTTCACATCAGTAGCATTCAGAGACGAAGTGACTGAGGGGACGCCATTTTCCACAACATACCAGAGATCGTTATCAATTGCCTCAAGATGCATACGCATCTTGTTCTTCCAGTAGGGGTAGTCCGTCCTGTGAAAGGTAGGATACCCAGCCGAGACCTTGATCATACCTACAGTCGACATAACTAAAACTCCAGGCGCTTAAACCAAAATCACACAGAACAAGGGAGTACCTTGCTTTGATACTAATTGAAAGTGCGTTACGTCGACTAGAGGGGGGTGAATAGGCGATTTTTATGAATTCTTCACTGAGGAATTTCAGGGTGAGGAAATTCCTAAGTGAAGAACTACTTGCAGCAGAATAAGTACTCAAGTATAAGCATAACAGGGCAACAACATAGTCATCATGATGAAATGAAAGACAAACTCAGAGTACAGAAAGCGTAAACACAGGATAAGCGGGATGAAGACAAAATAGACTGAAGAATTTAAGATTGAGGAATTAGAGACAGTCTTCAATCAAAGTCTTCAAATAGTAATGATCGGGTTCATCAACACATAACTGAGGAAATGAAAGGGTTGAGGAAATAGAACCAGTTGGCTTGGTGAAGACAATGATTTGGTAGACCAGTTCCAACTACTGTGACAGTTGTACGTCTGGTTGGAGCAGCTGAGTATTTAAACTCGAGGACACACAGTCCTCACTGTATTCTCCTTGAGCTAAGATCACACAAACCTCGCCCAACAGTAGTGGTAAGTCTTCACAGGTGACTTCCAAACCTTCACAGACTTGGTCACTCGATAATCCACAATTCCTCTTGGATGCTCAAACCATGACACCTAACCGTCTGGAGGATACACAGTCCTCAAAGGTAACAAGCATCGGTTCCACACAGGAACAATCTCTTCAGTGATGCTGAATCACTTTGGGGTTTGTAGGTTTGGGTTTGGGATTTGGGTTTTTCTCACTTGATGATTTTCGCTCAAAGTCCTCACAGGATGGGATGCTCTCAATTGACAAGTGTCAGTTTTTCTCGGAGCAGCCAACCAGCTAGTGGTTGTAGGGGGGCGGCTATTTATAGCCTAGGGAGTAGCCCGACATGATAAGACATAAATGCCCTTGGCTGATATGACCATTAGGTGGTAGGATATTTTGGACAGCTGGCGCGTGGCACAACAATGGTCGGATTTGAGGTTCGAATTCCTCAGGGCTATCATGTTCCTCACTGTGTAGGCAATTCACACTTGCGAATTCCTAACTCCTCAGTCAGAACAAATTCCTCAGAGACCAGAAGATCTTCACCTCTTTCACTGAAGAAATGGACTGAACTAATATGAGATTTCCAATGGCTTCACTCGAAGGATTGGGTAGATGTAGGATTTTGAGATGAGCATCACTTGGAAATTAGTTTCCTTAGTATTACCTCGGCCCCCTTTAACAGTACGGTGTTTCTTATGACTCAAGAAGAAGAAAATGAAACTACGAAAACAAACTTCAGATTCCTCGCATGAATATCAAAGTCTTCAGGTCACACCAATTTCTTCACTTTCAAAGTCTTCAGGAGAACCAAAGTCTTCAGCCGAAGACATTCGTTTTTAGGGGTCGAATTTCACTGTAAATATCAAACTCCTCATTGACTTATAGAGCCTGTGTACACTCACAAACATATTAGACCCTTAACCTGTAAGTCTTCAATACATCAAAATCACTAAGGGGCACTAGATGCACTTACAGATAGCAATTTTGTTCTCATAATCAATTGGAACCTCTTCTGAAATAGTGGGTTCATCACTAAATAAAGTCATGACCTCTCCAAATCCACTTTGATAATTATCACAATAAGATTCAACATCCTCCAAAATAGTGGGACCATTACTTCCTAAAGTTGACACTCTTCCAAACCCACTTTCATCAATATAATCATCATAAATAGGAGGCATGCTTTCATCATAATAAATTTGCTCGTCCAAACTTGGGGGACAAAAAATATCATCTTCATCAAACATAACATCCCCAAGCTTGTAGCTTTGCATATCATTAGCATCATGGATATTCAGAGAATTCATACCAAGAACATTGCAATCATGCTCATCATTAAAAGATTTAGTTCCAAACTTTTTAATGCATTCTTCTTCTAGCGCTTGAGCACAATTTTCCTTTCCATCATTTTCACGAAAGATATTGAAAAGATGAAGCATATGAGGCACCCTCAATTCAATTTTTTTTGTAATTTTCTTTTATAGACTGAACCAGTGATAAAACAAGAACAAAATATTCTATTGCAAGATCTAAAGATATACCTTCAAGCACTAACCTCCCCGGCAACGGCGCCAAAAAATAGCTTGATTCTACTACGCAACCTTCTTCTTGTAGACGTTGTTGGGCCTCCAAGTGCATAGGTTTGTAGGACAGTAGCAAATTTCCCTCAAGTGGATGACCTAAGGTTTATCAATCCGTGGGAGATGTAGGATGAAGATGGTCTCTCTCAAACAACCCTGCAACCAAATAACAAAGAGTCTCTTGTGTCCCCAACACACACACAATACAATGGTAAAATGTATAGGTGCACTAGTTCGGCGAAGTGATGGTGACACGAGTGCAATATAGATGGTAGATAAAGGTTTTTGTAATCTGAAATTATAAAAACAGCAAGGTAGCAAGTAACAAAAGTGAGCAAAAATGGTATTGCAATGGTTCAAAACAAGGCCTAGGGTTCATACTGTCACTAGTGCAAGTTCTCTCAACAATAATAACATAATTGGATCATATAACAATCCCTCAACATGCAACAAAGAGTCACTCCAAAGTCACTAATAGCGGAGAACAAACAAAGAGATTATTGTAGGGTACGAAACCACCTCAAAGTTATTCTTTCCGATCAATCCATTGGGATATTCCTATAAGTGTCACAAACATCCCTAGAGTTCGTAGTGAAATAACACCTTAAGACACACATCAACCAAAACCCTAATGTCACCTAGATACTCCAATGTCACCACAAGTATTCGCGGGTATGATTATACAATATGCATCACACAATCTCAGATTCATCTATTCAAACCAACACGAAGGACTTCAAAGAGTGCCCCAAAGTTTCTACCGGAGAGTCAAGACGAAAACGTGTGCCAACCCCTATGCACAGATTCCCAAGGTCACGGAACCCGCAAGTTGATCACCAAAACATACATCAAGTGGATCAATAGAATACCCCATTGTCACCACGGGTATCCCACGCAAGACATACATCTAGTGTTCTCAAATCGTTAAAGACTCAATCCGATAAGATAACTTCAAAGGGAAAACTCAATCCATTATAAGAAGATAGAGGGGGAGAAACATCATAAGATCCAACTATAGTAGCAAAGCTCGCGGTACATCAAGATCGTGCCAAATCAAGAACACGAGAGAGAGAGAGAGAGAGAGAGAGAGATCAAACACATAGCTACTGGTACATACCCTCAACCCCGAGGGTGAACTACTCCCTCCTTGTCATGGAGAGCGCTGGGATGATCAAGATGGCCACTGGTGATGGATCCCCCCTCCGGCAGGGTACCGGAACAGGGTCCCGATTGTTTTTTGGTGGCTACAGAGGCTTGCCACGGCAGAACTCCTGATCTAGGTTATGTTCTGGGGGTTTGGGGATTTATAGGAGAGGTTGGCGTCGAGAACAAGTCAGGGGCCCCACGGAGAGTCCATGAGGCAGGGGGGTGCCCTAGGGGGGCGCGCCCTCCACCCTCGTGGGGCCCATGGAACTCCCCTCCAGTAACTCTTCGTTCCAGTATTTTCTATATTTTCCAGAAAAAATCTCCGTTGATTTTCAGCGCATTCTGAGAACTTCTATTTCTGCACAAAAACAACACCACGGTAGTTCTGCTGAAAACAACGTCAGTCCGGGTTAGTTCTAATCAAATCATACCAAATCATGTAGAAATATTGTAAACATGGCATGAATACATCAAAAATTATAGATACCTTGGAGATGTATCAGTGCATTATTCCAAAAGGGGCTGATTTGGATCCATATGTTTCATGCTATGGTTAGATTTATATTAATTCTTATTTCATAGTTGCGGATGCTTGTGAGAGGGGGTAATCATAATTGGATTGCTGATTCAAGTAAGAACAACACCCTAGCACCGGTCCACCCACATATCAAATTATCAAAGTAGTGAACGTGAATCAACGGAAACATGATGAAAGTTAACTAGACAATATTCCCATGTGTCCTCGAGAAAGCTTTGCTCACTATAAGAAATACTTTTGGCTTGTCCTTTGCTATAAGAAGAATTGGGCCACTTTGTTGCACCTTTGTTAATTTTATCACTTGCTACTTGTCAATAGGTTAGTCACAAAAAATGATATAAAGTTGCTATAAAATGATTGTAAAACATCCAAGAATGATAGTATAACAACATGGAACAATAAAAAATTATAGATACATTGGAGACGTATCATGGGTGAGTACTGTTGATTACATCTTGTAGTTGATGCTAGTTGGTTTATTTGGTGGAAGATTATATGTTCGGATCCATTAATCTATTTAATATCCCTTTGATCTTGAACATTAATATGATTTGTGAGTAGTTTCTTTGTTATTAAGGACATGGGAGAAGTCTTGTCGTAAGTAATCATGTGAATTTGGTATTCGTTCGATATTTTGATGATATGTATGTTGTGATTCCCTTAGTCATATTATGTGAATGTTGACTACATGACACTTCATTATCTTTGTGCCTAAGGGAATGCATTGTGGAGTAGTTATTAGATGATGGGTTGCTAGAAGCTTAAACCCTAGCTTATGCGCTATTCCGTAAGGGGCTGATTTGGATCCATATGTTTAATGCTATGGTTAGATTTTATCTTAATTCTTATTTCATAGTTGTGGATGCTTGCGAGAGGGGTTAATCATAAGTGGGAGGCTTGTTCAAGTAAGAGCAGCACCCAAGAACCAGTCCAGCCACATATCAGATTATAAAAGTAGCGAACGCGAATCAAACAAGCATGATGGAAGTGACTAGATGAAATTCCCATGTGTCCTCGAGAATGTTTTACTTATTATAAGAGACAGTTCCAGCCTGTCCTTTGCTACAAAAGGATTGGGATACCTTGCTGCACCTATTGTTATTATTGTTATTTGTTACTTGTTACAAATTATCTTGCTACCAAACTATCTGTTACCGATAATTTCAGTGCTTGCAGAAAATACCTTGCTGAAAATCGCTTGTCATTTCCTTCTGCTCCTCATTGGGTTCGACACTCTTACTTATCGAAAGGACTACGATTGATCCCTATACTTGTGGGTCATTAGTGCGCGGCAATGATGCCGAGTTTCCCTGCTAGGGGTTGACGAACATTGATAACCCACAAGTATAGGCGATCGCAACAGTTTTCGAGGGTAGAGTATTCAACCCAAATTTATTGATTCGACACAAGGGGAGCCAAAGAATATTCTCAAGTATTAGTAGTTGAGTTGTCAATTCAACCACACCTGGATGACTTAATATCTGCAGCAAAGTAGTATTGAAGTAACGGTAACACTGGCAAAAGTAACAGTAGTAGTTTTGTAGTAATTGTAACAGTGGCAACGGTAAAGTAACTAAGCAAAGATCAATATGTGAAAAGCTCATAGGCATTGGATTAGGGATGGATAATTATGTCGGATGCGATTCCTCATGCAACAGTTATAACATAGGCTGACACAGAACTAGCTCCAGTTCATCAATGTAATGTAGGCATGTATTCCGAATATAGTCATACGTGCTTATGGAAAAGAACTTGCATGACATCCTTTGTCCTACCCTCCCGTGGTAGCGGGGTCCTATTGGAAACTAAGGGATATTAAGGCCTCCTTTTAATAGAGTATCGGACCAAAGCATTAACATTTAGTGAATACATGAACTCGTCAAACTACGGTCATCACTGGGAGTGGTCCCGATTATTGTCACTTCGGGGTTGCCGGATCATAACACATAGTAGGTGACTATTGACTTGCAAGATAGGATCAAGAACTCACATATATTCATGAAAACATAATATGTTCAGATCTGAAATCATGGCGCTCGGGCCCTAGTGACAAGCATTAAGCATAGCAAAGTCATAGCAACATCAATCTTAGAACATAATGGATACTAGGGATCAAACCCTAACAAAACTAACTCGATTACATGGTAAATCTCATCCAACCCATCACCGTCCAGCAAGACTACGATGGAATTACTCACACACGACGGTGAGCATCATGAAATTGGTGATGGAGGATGGTTGATGATGACGACGGCGACGGATTCCCCTCTCTGGAGCCCCGAACGGACTCCAGATCAGCCCTCCCGAGAGAGTTTATGGCTTGGCGGTGGCTCCGTATCATAAAACGCGATGAATCCTTCTCTCTGATTTTTTTCTCCCCGAACGTGAATATATAGAGTTGGAGTTGAGGTCGGTGGAGCATCAGGGGGCCCATGAGGCAGGGGGAGCACCCAGGGGGTAGGGCACGCCCCCACCCTCGTGGACAGGGTGTGGACCCCCTGGCCTTGATTCTTTCGCCAATATTTTTTATTAATTCCAAAAATATTCTCCATGAAGTTTCAGGTCATTCCGAGAACTTTTATTTCTACACAAAAATAACACCATGGCAATTCTGCTAAAAACAACGTCAGTCCGGGTTAGTTCCATTCAAATCATGCAAGTTAGAGTCCAAAACAAGGGTAAAGTGTTTGGAAAAGTAGATATGATGGAGACGTATCAAACGTACAGGTAGCAGTCCTAGAAGACTGTCGTCGCAACCTCGAATATGAAGTCAATGGTGCCCCATATCCGGCACTCCTGGTAGAACTGTCTATTCTGGTTGACTAGCAGTGTGTCCTAGAAACCCTAGAGGTCACACCAGTAGAAAACGACAACGTTGATTTCTTAAATTAGGGCTCACTACATTTGCATATCTAAGTCAATTACAAAAAATGTGATTGCAGAACACAACGTCAACACTATTATGGGGTGGAGAGGGGGCATTTGCCCCCACCCCATGCACTTCACCATGTTGTATTTATTCAATATTTGTTCATGGTTGAGTAGATGTATCTTATTATCATCGTTTGCATCATGTAATCATGTATACATGATGTATTAAGACTTTATTTGCTAACTTTTAATGTCTATACCTCTATAATGATTTTCATGATAAGCGACATACAGGTGAAAGTATTTATGTTAGTACGTTATAGTTGTTAGGTCCATTATACCTCATTCGTAGTAGGGCCTCCGTAATGATAGGGATGTCCCTGGCTCTGACATAGATGATGAAATAGACGGTAGCTCCTATCCTGACCGCCATCTCTGAAAGCTTGAGGGCCTCTGTGATGGTCGTCAGGTTGGCATCATGCTCCTGTTTGGAGGACACGACATCAGGACTAAGTTGGCGTGAGTCGGGCTTGATGAAGAGTCGGTGGCGCTTGGATCCTTCTTCATGGACGCCGCCACGGCCCTTGGATCCTCCTCCTGCATGGGCTCCAGACACAGCCAAGGTGGCAAGTGCTAGTAGCGCCAACAACAAGAACCCTTTGCGAGACCTAATGTGCAAGTAGTGGTTGGGACTTGGGATAGGATGGATTGGATTCTTTCTTTTCTTATATAGGCAAGGAATGAATGAAGGGAGGGAGGAAGGAGGTACTATATGAATGTGATCGCCTTCACTCCACCGTACAATGCGCTCTCGTGTCTCAATCACATACTAGTAGTCAGGAAGAATAGCAGCTTTTCAATAAAGGGCGCTTTTATTAACTCAAAATGTAGCATCAAGCAGATGCAAAATAATGAGCAACACCGGCCTCTGCATAACTAAGTCGCACACAACCAAACACCAGTAATTTGTCAAAACAAAAGAAAAACTGACATATTGGGAACAATAGAGCCATAAAGAACCGACACTATGCCTATGTAGAAGGAGTTGGCAGTCCAATCCGGTGATTATTCTGCCACCCATGTTGGGTAAAAAATCTCCCTAGACACATGCTCCAACCGCATACACACCGCCTTGAACAAAGGTTGGTACTCTGTTCTATGAAGCATAGACCATTTATGAAGTGAGTGAGTACAACGGAAAATAACCTACAATGGGAAGTGCTTTTGTCATTAAAAACCAAATCATTCTACATAACCAAAGTGACCATAATAAGGCATACGCTCCCACCCTTATTAGTGGTTCGAACCTACTTGGAATATCGTTCAACCAATGACCACAAATATTGGCAACACTTGTTGGAGGAAACAAATTGGATGTTATTTGGATGATTGATCACGTAGATCGTGCAAATTTGCAGTAACCAAAATAGGTGTTTGATTGTCTCATCGCGAGTACAAAAGCTACACTTATTGCTTCCCTATCAATTGCAACAAGCAAGATTGTCTTTGGTTAGCACAACTCCCCTCCGAAGATACCACAAGAAAAAATTATTTTTAGTAGAATCTTTGACTTCCAACTTTTCCTGTTATTATCCACTGGGACCTCTGAATGTGCGAGTGGACGATACATAGAGTCAACTATGAAGGACCCATATGTAGTGAGATTCCAATGAAACACAACCCATCCTTGTGTCAGCTTAATCGAATCCAATCGGGATAATAGATTTTGCCATGACATAAGACACGGGCCAATCAAGTCCCGCCTGAAAGACATATCCGGCAGGAATGAACTGACCACCTGTGCAACAGTATCATTCTTATTGTGAACAATGCGATACAATGCTAGATATTGTTCTTGGAGACTGCGAGGTTGGCATTGCCTAGCCACTTGTCCTCCAAGAAATGAATCTTCGACCCATCTTTTATGGGAAAGGATCCAATGTGGAAAAGATGTTTCTATGCTGCCATTATACCAGCCAAAAAAATGCGAGTCACCACGTTTACAATAGGCATGAGACACAACTTTTAGGCCTAGATACTTATTGCGCAAAAGGGCTTGCCAAACACCATCCTCAGTAAGTAGTTTGAACAACTGATATGTCTCCAACGTATCTATAATTTTTTCTTGTTTCATGCTATTATATTATCAATCTTGTATGCTTTATATGCCATTTTATATTATTTTTGTGGACTAACCTATTAACTTAGTGCCCGGTGCCAATTCTTACTTTTTACCTATTTTTTGTTTCGCAGAAAAATCATACCAAACAAAATCCAAACATGATGAAACTGTACGGTGTTTTTTCTGGACCAGAAGAGACCCTAGAACCTTCGAGGAGAGACCAGAAGATGTATGAGGGGGCGACAAGCTCAAGGGCCGATCCCCTAGGGGGATCCATCAGCACTTGTGGGGCCCATGTGGCTCCCTTTGATCTAATCTCTGGCCTATAAATTCCCTAAAATCTAGACACCCTGAAGTGAGACTCGAAACAATTTTATCGCCGCCACAAGCCTCTTTCCTTTCGTGATCCTATCTAGAGGACTTTTCTAGTACTCAGCCGGAGGGGAAGCCATTGGAGAGGTGATACGTCTCCAATGTATCTATAATTTATGAAGTATTCATGCCATGTTTACAATAATTTTATATGTTTTTATATGATTTGCATGGAACTAACCCGGATCAATGTTGTTTTCAGCAGAACTACCGTGGTGTTTTTTTGTTCAAAAATAGAAGTTCTCAGAATTGTACGAACTTTTTGACAGTTTTTTTGGAAGAAAAGAAAAATATTGGAGCAAAGAACCACTGGAGGGGGGCCCTTGCTGCCCACAAGGCACCAGGGCGCGTGACCCCCCTCTGGCGCGTCCTGGTGGGTAGTGCCCCCCCTAAGGCCCATCTTCGCGTGAAACCGACGCCAAAAAATCCTATAAATGCAAAAAAACCAAAAATAACCCTAGATCAGAAGTTTCTCCGCCTCAAGCCTCTGTAGCCACGAAAAACTAATCGGGAGGCCGTTCCTGCACCCTGGCGGAGGGGAAATCATTACCGGAGGCCATCTTCTTCATCCCTATGGTCTCCATGATGAGGAGGGAGTAGTCCACCATCGGGGCTGAGGGTTTGTACTACTAGCTATGTTTTTGATCTCTCTCTCTCTCGTGTTCTTGGTTTGGCACGATCTTGATGTATCACGGGCTTCATTAATATAGTTGGATCATATGGTGTTTCTCCCTCTCTATCTTGTTGTGATGAATTGAGTTTTCCCTTTGAGATTTTGTTATTATGGGATTGAATATTTTTATGGATTTGGGAGCACTTGATGTATGTCTTGGCACTCAACTCACTGATTCCCAAGGTGACATTGGGGTAATCTATGCATAGGGGTTGAAGCACGTTTTTGTCCTTGTTTCTCCGGTAGAAATCTTGGGGCACGCTTTGAGGTTCTTTGTGTTGGATTGAGTATTATGAATCTGAAATTGTTTGATGCATAATCAACTCACGGATACTCATGGTGACATTGGAGTATCTAGGTGACATTAGAGTTGGTTGATGTGTATCATATGGTGTTATTTTTAGTATGAACTCTTGGGCTGTTTGTGACACTTATAGGGATAGCTCGATAGATCGATCAAAAAGGATAATTTTGAGGTGGTTTCATACCCTACAAACAAGTTCTTCTTATGTTCTCCGCTAGATAAGAACTTTGGAGTGATTCTTCGCTGCACGTTCAGGGATGGTTATATGATCCAATTATATTAGCATTGTTGGGAGATTGCACTAGCGAAAGTATAAACCCTAGGCCTTGTTTTCAAGCATTGCAATATCATTTGTGCTCACTTTTGTTACTTGCTATTTTTTATTTTTACTATTACAAAAATCAATATCTACTACCATTACTCCACTTGTATCACCATCTCTTCGCTAAACTAGTGCACCCATACAATTTACCATTGTATTTGGAGTGTTGGGGACACAATAAGAGAATCTTTGTTATTTGGTTGCAGGGTTGTTTGAGAGAGACCATGTTCATCCTACGCCTCCCATGGATTGATAAACCTTAGGTCATTCACTTGAGAGAAAATTGCTACTGTTCTACAAAACTCTGTGCTTGGAGGCCCAACACGAGTCTACAAGAATAAAGTTGTGTAGTAGACATCAAGAGACAATCTTCATCGACCTTGCTACCTCCACGATGATGTGTGACAGTGTGAGTAGTTCCCATGGGACCTACAGGTCCATAGTAGTAGCTAGATGGCTTTCTCTCTCTCTCTCTCTCTCTCTCTCTCTCTCTCTCTTTGATCTTCAATACAATGATCTCTTTGGAGATCTATTCAATGTAATTCTTGTGGTGTGTTTGTTGGGATCCAATGAATCATGTGTTTATGATCAGATTATTAATTGAAAGTGTTTGAGTCTTTTGTGAGATTTATTTGTGTGTGATTCCATAGCCTTATATTTCTCTCTAATCTATCTATCTCTTTTGGCCAATTAGATCAATTTATCTTCAGTGGGTGAGGTGCTTGGTAGTAGGTTCAATCTTGCGGTATCCTTACTCTATGACAGGAGGAGTTGCAAGGCACATATTTTGTATTGTTTCTACTACTGATAAAACCAATGGGGTTCAAACATATTATTTGATCTTACTTTTTCTACATTATGTCATCATCCTTAAAGCGTTACTCTGTTTGTCATGAACTTAATACTTTGAGATGCGTGCTGGATAGCAGTCTTGGGATGGAGTAATAGTAGTAGATGCAGATGGATTTTCGGTCTCACGGACGTAATGCGTATATATTGATCATGCCATGAAGAATCATCATAACTATGCGCTTTTCTATCAATTGTCCAACAGTAATTTGTCTACCAACCTTTGCCATGCTCATGAGAGAGATGCCTCTAGTGAACCTATGGCCCTTGGGTCCATCTTCCATATTTAATAAAACCCTAAATCTCCTCATTGTTTTTATTTCCTTTTTATTCTATTCTATTTTATCTATCCACCACTATCAGATTTAATCCGGGCAATTGGTGAGAACAAAGGTATTGACAACCCTCTTATCTTCGTTGGGTGCAAGCATTTTCTTTGTGTGAGTGTGTGATGGTACCGCTTACCTTGTGTCCAACTGAAGGCCCTATCTGTCTCATGAGGTTGCCTCGATAATTAAGATTGTAATAATCAGACAAGATCTTTGGGCGTTTAATGAGTACACCTCTTGAATCCCCGGAGATAGGATCCGTGTTACCATACTAAACCTTGTTGTCACTAGTGTTCAGCATAAAACTTCACGGTCTCCCTGCCCTTAGCCTCTCTGTGGGTTGCTCTCCATGATCCTAGGTGTCTGCAGGGATGAAGAACGCAAACAAGATAAGATACATCTATGGAACGATTTTATTTCACACATACAGACGTTAATGCAAAGCCCTTCCATTGATCCCCACAACAAATATAGAGGGTTTCAAGGCTCTTTCCTCAACCCATACCTTACCGAACTACTCACACATGGAGATTAGATCACACGAAGAACTCATCGAATAACACATGCATCATGAAGGTAGATTGATTGATAATATGTCTTACAATGAATGCCATGTGTGATACCCAATTACAAGTATGATCTAGTGGAGGAAGAACTATGGTGGTGATAACTGCAAAAAAACTATGGTGGTGATGGAGGCTATGGATATGGAAATGGCGTTGGCTAGGGCTGATTGAGATTGATGAGGACAACTTTGTTCTGGTTCTTCTCACGGATGTTCTGTTCTTCCCGTAGATTTTATTGTTCTTGATATAGATTGCAATCCTTCATGTCCTATTATTCTTGGTAGACCTTTCCTTAGAACGATTGGTGTAATTATTGATATGAAAGAAGGAAATATTAGATTCCAATTTCCATTAAGGAAAGGCATGGAACACTTTCCTAGGAAGAAAATTAAATTACCTTATGAATCTATTATGAGATCCACCTGTGAATTGTATACCAAAGATGGCAATACTTAGATCTATTCTTGCTTTTATGCCTAGCTAGGGGCGTTAAACGATAGCGCTTGTTGGGAGGCAACCCAATTTTACTTTTGTTCTTAGCTTTTTGTTCATGTTTAGCAATAAATAATTCATATAGCCTCTGGTTAGATGTGGTTTTATGTTTTAATTAGTGTTTGTGCCAAGTAGAACCTTTGGGAAGACTTGGGTGAAGTCTTTTTGATCTTGCTGTAAAAAATAGAAACTTTAGCTCCCACGAGATTAGATGACATTGTTTACTGGAGAGTGCTTTTAGGTTGATTCTTTTTGCAGATGATTAATAGACAAATTCCTCACGTCCACCAATTTATTTCAGAATTTTTGGGGTTCCAGAAGTATTTGAAACTTACAGAGTATCGCGGGGTATGAACCATAGAGAAGTTGCAATACAGTAGGTTTAACATCAATACAAATAAAGAATGAGTTCATTACAGTACCTTAAAGTGGTGGTTTGTTTTATTCCGCTAACAGAGCTCATGAGATTTTCTGTTGAGTTTTGTGTTGTGAAGTTTTCAAGTTTTTGGGTAAAGATTTGATGGATTATGGAATAAGGAGTGGTAAGAGCCTAAGCTTGGGGATGCCCAAGGCACCCCAATGTAAAATTCATGGACAACCAAAAGCCTAAGGTTGGGGATGCACTGGAAGGCATCCCCTCTTTCGTCTTCGTCCATCGATAACTTTACTTGATGCTATATTTCTATTCACCACATGATATGTGTTTTGCTTGGAGCGTCTTGTATGATATGAGTCTTTGCTTTTTAGTTTACCACAATAATCCTTGCTGTGCACACCTTTTGTGAGAGAAACACATGAATCGGAATTTATTAGAATACTCAATGTGCTTCACTTATATCTTTTGAGCTAGATAATTTTGCTCTAATACTTCACTTATATCTTTTTAGAGCACGGTGGTGGTTTTATTTTATAGAAATTATTGATCTCTCATGCTTCACTTATATTATTTTGAGAGTCCTTTAGAACAGCATGGTAATTGCTTTGGTTAAAATTTTAGTCCTAAAATGATGAGCATCCAAGATAGGTATAATAAAAACTATCATATAAAGTGCATTGAATACTATGAGAAGTTTGATACTTGATGATTGTTTTGAGAAATGAGGATGGTAATATTAGAGTCATGCTAGTTGCGTAGTTGTGAATTTGAGGAATACTTGTGTTAAAAGTTTGTGATTCTCGTAGCATGCACGTATGGTGAACCGTTATGTGATGAAGTTGGAGCATGATTTATTTATTGATTGTCTTCCTTATGTGTGGAGGTCGGGATTGCGCGATGGTTAACTCCTACCACCCCTTCCCCTCGGAGCATGCGTGTAGTACTTTGTTTTGATAACTTGTAGATTTTTGCAATAAGTATGTGAGTTCTTCATGACTAATGTTGAGTCCATGGATTATACGCACTCTCACCCTTCCACCATTGCTAGCCTCTCTTGTGCCGCGCAACTTTCACCGGTATCATACACCCACCATATACCTTCCTCAAAACAGACACCATACCTACCTATTATGGCATTTCCATAGCCATTCCGAGATATATTGCCATGCAACTTTCCACCGTTATGTTTATTATGACACGCTCCACCATTGTCATATTGCCGTGCATGATCATGTAGTTGACATCATATTTGTGGCAACGCCACCTTTTCATAATTCTTTCATACATGTAGCTCTTGATTCATTGCACATCCCGGTACACCGCCGGAGGCATTCACATAGAGTCATTTTTTGTTCTAAGTATTGAGTTGTGATTTTTTGAGTTGTAAGTACATAAAAGTGTGATGATCTTCATTATTAGAGCATTGTACCAAGTGAGGAAAGGGTGATGGAAGCAATGATTCCCCCACAAGTCGAGATGAGTCTCCAGACTTTATGAAAAATAAAAGAGGCCAAACAAGCCCAAATAAAAAAAAGAGGCCAAAGAAGCCCACCAAAATAAAAAAATGAGAGAAAAAGAGAGAAGGGACAATGTTACTATCCTTTTTCCACACTTGTGCTTCAAAGTAGCACCATGATCTTCACGATAGAGAGTCTCCTATGTTGTCACCTTCATATACTAGTGGGAATTTTTCATTATAGAACCTGGCTTGTTTATTCCAATGATGGGCTTCCTCAAATTGTCCTAGGTCTTCGTGAGCAAGCAAGTTGGATGCACACCCACTTAGTTTCTTTTGATGAGCTTTCATACACTTATAGCTTTAGTGCATCCGTTGCATGGCAATCCCTACTCACTCATATTGATATCTATTAATGGGCATCTCCATAGCCCGTTGATACGCCTAGTTGATGTGAGACTATCTTCTCCTTTTTTGTCTTCTCCACAACCACCATCCTATTCCACTTGTAGTGCTATGTCCATGGCTCACGCTCATGTATTGCGTGAAGATTGAAAAGGTTTGAGAATACTAAAGTATGAAACAATTGCTTGGCTAAAACCGGGGTTGTGCATGATTTAAATATTTTGTGTGATGAAGATAGAGCATAGCTAGACTATATGATTTTGTAGGGATAACTTTCTTTGGCCATGTTATTTTGAGAAGACATAATTACTTTGTTAGTATGCTTGAAGTATTATTACTCTTATGTCAATATTAAACTTTTGTCTTGAATCTTTCGGATCTGAACATGCATGCCACAATAAAGAAAAATACATTGAGAATTATGCTAGGTAGCATTCCAGATCTAAAATTCTGTTTTTATCATTTACCTACTCGAGGACGAGCAGGAATTAAGCTTGGGGATGCTTGATACGTCTCCAACGTATCTATAATTTTTTATTGTTCCATGCTATTATATTACATGTTTTGGATGTTTAATGGGCTTTACTATACACTTCTATATTATTTTTGGGACTAACCTATTAACCGGAGGCCTAGTCCAAATTGTTGGCTTTTGCCTATTTCAGTGTTTCGCAGAAAAGGAATATCAAACGAAGTCCAAACGGAATCAAACCTTCGGGGGAGTTATTTTTGGAACAAACGTAATCCAGGAGACTTGGAGTGGACATCAAGAAAGAGACGAGGAGGCCACGAGGCAGGAGGGCACGCCGGGGGAGGGGGGGTAGGCGCGCCCCCCACCCTCGTGGCTCCCGTGACCGACTTCCTTCGCCTATATATACTCATATACCCTGAAAACATCGAGGAGCACCGCGAAACCCTATTTCCACCGCCACAACCTTCTGTACCTGTGAGATCGCATCTTGTGGCCTTTTTTGGCGCTCCGCCGGAGGGGTAATCGATCACAGAGGGCTTCTACATCAACACCATAGCCTCTCCGATGAAGTGTGAGTAGCTTACCACAGACCTTCGGGTCCATAGTTATTAGCTATATGGCTTCTTCTCTCTCTTTGGATCTCAATACAAAGTTCTCCTCGATCTTCTTGGAGATCTATTCGATGTAATTCTTTTTGTGGTGTGTTTGTCGAGATCCGATGAATTGTGGGTTTATGATCAAGATTATCTATGACCGATATTTGAATCTCATCTGAATTCTTTTATGTATGATTTGTTGAAAGTCTCTTCAAATTATCAGTTTGGTTTGTCCTACTAGATTGATCTTTCTTGCAATGGGAGAAGTGCTTAGCTTTGGGTTCAATCTTGCGGTGTCCTTTCCCAGTGACAGCAGGGGCAGCAAGGCACGTATTGTATTGTTGCCATCGAGGATAAAAAGATGGGGTTTATGTCATATTGCTTGAGTTTATCCCTCTACATCATGTCATCTTGCCTAATGCGTTACTCTGTTCTTATGAACTTAATACTCTAGATGCATGCTGGATAGCGGTCGATGTGTGGAGTAATAGTAGTAGATGCAGAATCATTTCGATCTACTTGTCGCGGATGTGATGCCTATATACATGATCATGCCTAGATATTCTCATAACTCTGCACTTTTCTATCAATTGCTCGACGGTAATTTGTTCACCCATCGTAATACTTATGCTATCTTGAGAGAAGCCACTAGTGAAACCTATGGCCCCCGGGTCTATTTTCCATCATATAAATTTCCAATCTATTTTATTTTGCAATCTTTAATTTCCAATCTATATCATAAAAATACCAAAAATATTTATTATCTCTATCAGATCTCACTTTTGCGAGTGGCCGTGAAGGGATTGACAACCCCTTTTATCGCGTTGGTTGCAAGGTTCTTATTTGTTTGTGCAGGTACGAGGGATTTGCGTGTAGCCTCCTACTGGATTGATACCTTGGTTCTCAAAAACTAAGGGAAATACTTACGCTACTTTGTTGCATTACCCTTTCCTCTTCAAGGGAAAACCAATGCATGCTCAAGAGGTAGCAAGAAGGATCTCTGGCACCGTTGCCGGGGAGGTCTACGCACAAGTCAAGACATACCAAGTACCATCACAAACTCTTATCCCTCGCATTACATTATTTGCCATTTGCCTCTCGTTTTCCTCTCCCCCACTTCTAAAACGATTTTCGAAAACCTTTGCCTTTTCTTCGCATTCTTCCCATATGTCTTTTTGTTTGTGTTTCCATGTGCCTTCTATTTTCTTGCATCATTGCTTGCTAAAAATCTATTGATATGGATCCACTTAAAGTGTTCTACTTGGATCATCTTCGATCTATTTGTGCTCGTGCTGAAACCCCAACTAGTTTAGTTGAGGGAAGATCTTTAGATGAGCATGCTCATTTTGTGCGTCATCGTTCGTCTGAAAAGGGGAGGCTCTTATGGTATAAAATAAATAGTTTGCTATGCTATGCTTGGAATCTTTGTGAAATTTATGATTTTACTTGTTGCTCTAAGAACCCTAAAAATCACCTTCCCTACCTATGTGAGTTTAATGATAATGAAATCTTATCTGCTTATGGAAAGGGTGTTTATAGTTACTATGATATCGAACAAATTGAAGAATTTGTCGTTTTTAAGGGTGCTCATGAAGTGACTTATTTGATTGAAAAGTATGATTTTACTCTCTGCAAATCTGAAAATTCCGACATACTTAAATATTGCTATGAAAACTATGCTCATAATGCCTATGTTAAAGAATTTATTAAGAGAATGACCGTTGCTTTGGAAGAAAATAATGATATGCATGAATCTATAGATAATTATGTGATTTGATTGAAATATCCCTTGATGAACATAATACTTGCTATTCTTGTGGCCATGATGCCAATATTTATGAAGATGAATTTTCTATAGTTCCTTATGTTAAACATGAGATCGTTGCTATTGCACCCATACTTGATAGTTCCTTCGATGAAAAGCATGATTGCAATGATGTTATTATAAATTCTCTTGATGTCAAGTGTGATAATAATATGCAAAACCCTAACCTTGGGGCTGCTAGTTTTGCTATGTCTACTACTTGTTGCAATGATCATGATTGGGGTGATTCTTTTTATGATCTTGAAAATTTATTTAAGCCCCAGGATGAATATGAGATTGATAATAATGTTTGCAAAAATTGGTAAAAGTGGGATTGAAGAGGTCAAAACTTTACATAGCAATGAACCCACTATTTTGGATTTCAAGGAATTTAATTATGATAATTGTTCTTTAATAGATTGTATTTCCTTGTTGCAATCCGTGTTAAATTCTCCTCATGCTTATAGTCAAAATAAAGCTTTTACTAAACGTATCGTTGATGCTTTAATGCAATCTTATGAAGAAAAACTTGAATTAGAAGTTTCTATCCCTAGAAAAATTTATGATGAGTGGGAACCTACTATTAAAATTAAAATTAAAGATCATGAATGCTATGCTTTGTGTGATTTGGGTGCTAGTGTTTCCACAATTCCAAAAACTTTGTGTGATGTGTTAGGTTTCCGTGAATTTGATGATTTCTCTTTAAACTTGCACCTTGCGGATTCCACCATTAAGAAAAAACCTATGGGAAGGATTAATGATGTTCTTATTGTTGCAAATAGGAATTATGTGCCCGTAGATTTTATTGTTCTTGATATAGATTGCAATCCTTCATGTCCTATTATTCTTGGTAGACCTTTCCTTAGAACAATTGGTGCAATTATTGATATGAAAGAAGGAAATATTAGTTTCCAATTCCATTAAGGAAAGGCATGGAACAATTTCCTAGTAAGAAAATCAAATTACCTTATGAATCTATTATGAGATCCACCTATGAATTGTATACCAAAGATGGCAATACTTAGATCTATTCTCGCTTTTATGCCTAGCTAGGGGCGTTAAACGATAGCGCTTGTCGGGAGGCAGCCCAATTTTATTTTTGTTCTTAGCTTTTTGTTCCTGTTTACTAATAAATAATTCATCTAGCCTCTGGTTAGATGTGGTTTTATGTTTTAATTAGTGTTTGTGCCAAATAGAACCTTTGGGAAGACTTGGGTGAAGTCTTTTTGATCTTGCTATAAAAAATAGAAACTTTAGCGCCCACGAGATTAGCTGCCATTTTTTTACTGGAGAGTGCTTTTAGGTTGATTCTTTTTGCAGATGATTAATAGACAAATTCCTCATGTCCACCAGTTTATTTCAGAATTTTTGGGGTTCCAGAAGTATTCTAAAGTTACAGATTACTACAGACTATTCTGTTTTTGATAAATTCTGTTTTTCATGTGTTGTTTGCTTAT
>NC_041389.1:492091341-492121360 GCF_002162155.2 Triticum dicoccoides
GTATGAACCATAGAGAGGTTGTAATACAGTAGGTTTAACACCAATATCAATAAAGAATGATTTCATTACAGTACCTTAAAGTGGTGGTTTGTTTTATTCCGCTAACAGAGCTCATGAGATTTTCTGTTGAGTTTTGTGTTGTGAAGTTTTCAAGTTTTTGGGTAAAGATTTGATGGATTATGGAATAAGGAGTGGCAAGAGCCTAAGCTTGGGGATTCCCAAGGCACCCCAATGTAAAATTCAAGTACAACCAGAAGCCTAAACTTGGGGATGCACCGGAAGGCATCCCCTCTTTCGTCTTCGTTCATCGGTAACTTTACTTGATGCTATATTTTTATTCATCACATGATATGTGTTTTGCTTGGAGCGTCTTGTATGATGAGTCTTTGTTTTTTAGTTTACCACAATAATCCTTGTTGTGCACACCTTTTGGGAGACACACACATGAATCCGAATTTATTACAATACTCTATGTGCTTCACTTATATCTTTTGAGCTAGATAATTTTGCTCTAATACTTCACTTATACTCCCTCGGTTCCTGAATATTTGTATTTTTAGAGATTTCAAATGGACTACCACATACGGATGTATATAGACATATTTTAGAGTGTAGATTCACTCATTTTGCTCCGTATGTAGTCACTTGTTGAAATCTCTAGAAAGACAAATATTTAGGAACAGAGGGAGTATCTTTTTAGAGCACGGTGGTGGTTTTATTTTATAGAAATTATTGATGTCTCATGCTGCACTTATATTATTTTGGGAGTCCTTTAGAACAGCATGGTAATTGCTTTGGTTAAAATTTTAGTCCTAAAATGATGAGCATCCAAGATAGGTATAATAAAAACTATCATATAAAGTGCATTGAATACTATGAGAAGTTTGATACTTGATGATTGTTTTGAGATATGAGAATGGTAATATTAGAGTCATGCTAGTTGCGTAGTTGTGAATTTGAGGAATACTTGTGTTAAAAGTTTGTGAATCTCGTAGCATGCACGTATGGTGAACCGACATGTGATGAAGTTGGAGCATGATTTATTTATTGATTGTCTTCCTTATGTGTGGAGGTCGGGATCGCGCGATGGTTAACTCCTACCAACCCTTCCCCTAGAAGCATGCGTGTAGTTCTTTATTTTGATAACTTGTAGATTTTTGCAATAAGTATGTGAGTTCTTCGTGACTAATGTTGAGTCCATGGATTATACGCACTCTCACCCTTCCACCATTGCTAGCCTCTCTTGTGCCGCACAACTTTCGCCGGTATCATACACCCACCATATACCTTCCTCAAAACAACCACCATACCTACCTATTATGGCATTTCCATAGCCATTCCAAGATATATTTCCATGCAACTTTCCACCGTTATGTTTATTATGACACGCTCCACCATTGTCATATTGCCTTGCATGATCATGTAGTTGACATCGTATTTGTGGCAAAGCCACCTTTTCATAATTCTTTCATACATGTAGCTCTTGATTCATTACACATCCCGGTACACCGCCGGAGGCATTCACATAGAGTCATATTTTCTTCTAAGTATTGAGTTGTAATTTTTTGAGTTGTAAGTAAATAAAAGTGCGATGATCTTCATTATTAGAGCATTGTCCCAAGTGAGGAAAGGATGATGGAAGCAATGATTCCCCCACAAGTCGGGATGAGTCTCCAGACTTTATGAAAAATAAAAGAGGTCAAAGAAGCCCAAATAAAAAAAGAGGCCAAAGAAGCCCACCAAAATAAAAAAAATGAGAGAAAAAGAGAGAAGGGACAATGTTACTATCCTTTTTCCACACTTGTGCTTCAAAGTAGCACCATGATCTTCACGATAGAGAGTCTCCTATGTTGTCACCTTCATATACTAGTGGGAATTTTTCATTATAGAACCTGGCTTGTTTATTCCAATGATGGGCTTCCTCAAATTGCCCTAGGTCTTCGTGAGCAAGCAAGTTGGATGCACACCCACTTAGTTTCTTTTGATGAGCTTTCATACACTTATAGCTTTAGTGCATCCGTTGCATGGCAATCCCTACTCACTCATATTGATATCTATTAATGGGCATCTCCATAGCCCGTTGATACGCCTAGTTGATGTGAGACTATCTTCTCCTTTTTTGTCTTCTCCACAACCACCATCCTATTCCACTTGTAGTGCTATGTCCATGGCTCACGCTCATGTATTGCGTGAAGATTGAAAAGGTTTGAGAATACTAAAGTATGAAACAATTGCTTGGCTAAAACCGGGGTTGTGCATGATTTAAATATTTTGTGTGATGAAGATAGAGCATAGCCAGATTATATGATTTTGTAGGGATAACTTTCTTTGGCCATGTTATTTTGAGAAGACATAATTACTTTGTTAGTATGCTTGAAGTATTATTACTCTTATGTCAATATTAGACTTTTGTCTTGAATCTTTTGGATCTGAACATTCATGCCACAATAAAGAAAATTACATTGAGAATTATGCTAGGTAGCATTCCACATCAAAAAATCTGTTTTTATCATTTACCTACTCGAGGACGAGTAGGAATTAAGCTTGGGGATGCTTGATACGTCTCCAACGTATCTATAATTTTTGATTGTTCCATGCTATTATATTACCTGTTTTGGATGTTTAATGGGCTTTACTATACACTTTATATTATTTTTGGGACTAACCTAGTAACCGGAGGCCCGGTCCAAATTGTTGTTTTTTGCCTATTTCAATGTTTCGCAGAAAAGGAATATCAAATGAAGTCCAAACGGAATGAAACCTTCAGGGGAGTTATTTTTGGAACAAACGCAATCCAGGAGACTTGGAGTGGAAGTCAAGAAAGAGACGAGGAGGCCACGAGGCAGGAGGGCGCGCCCAGGGGGTAGACGCGCCCCCACCCTCGTGGGCCCCTCGTGGCTCCCCTGACCAACTTCTTCACCTATATATCCTCATATACCCTGAAAACATCGAGGAGCACCACGAAACCCTATTTCCACCACCGCAACCTTTTGTACCTGTGAGATCCCATCTTGGGGCCTTTTCCGGCTCTCCGCCGAAGGGGGAATCTATCATGGAGGGCTTCTACATCAACACCATAGCCTCTCTGATGAAGTGTGAGTAGTTTACCACAGACCTTCGGGTCCATAGTTATTAGCTAGATGGCTTATTCTCTCTCTTTGGATCTCATATAAAGTTCTCCTCGATCTTCTTGGAGATCTATTCGATGTAATTCTTTTTGCGGTGTGTTTGTCAAGATCTGATGAATTGTGGGTTTATGATCAAGATTATCTATGAACAATATTTGAATCTCCTCTGAATTCTTTTATGTATAATGTGTTATCTTTGCAAGTCTCTTCGAATTATCAGTTTGGTTTGCCCTACTAGATTGATCTTTCTTGCAATGGGAGAAATGCTTAGCTTTGGGTTCAATCTTGCGGTGTCCTTTCCCAGTGACAGCAGGGGCAGCAAGGCACGTATTGTATTGTTGCCATCGAGGATAAAAAGATGGGGTTTATGTCATATTGCTTGAGTATATCCCTCTACATCATGTCATCTTGCCTAATGTGTTACTCTGTTCTTATGAACTTAATACTCTAGATGCATGGTGGATAGCAGTCGATGTGTGGAGTAATAGTAGTAGATGTAGAATCGTTTCAATCTACTTGTCGCAGACGTGATGCCTATATACATGATCATGCCTAGATATTCTCATAACTATGCACTTTTCTATCAATTTCTCAACAGTAATTTGTTCACCCACCGTAATACTTATGCTATCTTGAGAGAAGCCACTAGTGAAACCTATGTCCCCCGGTCTATTTTCCATCATATAAGTTTCCAATCTATTTTATTTTGCAATCTTTACTTTCCAATCTATATCATAAAAATACCAAAAATATTTATTATCTCTATCAGATCTCACTTTTGCAAGTGGCCGTGAAGGGATTGACAACCCCTTTTATCACGTTGGTTGCAAGGTTCTTATTTGTTTGTGCAGGTATGAGGGATTTGCGTGTAGCCTCCTACTGGATTGATACCTTGGTTATCAAAAACTGAGGGAAATACTTATGCTACTTTGCTGCATCACCCTTCCCTCTTCAAGGGAAAACCAACGCATGCTCAAGAGGTAGCAGCCTCCTCCTGATTTCTCCTATCTCCTCATTTAGTCCTTTCTATGTTCTCAATTGATTTCGTCCATATTTAGCTCATTTCCTATAGAAACGCAATAAACAAATGATTTTTGGAATCTTATGCATTCATTAGTCATTAGTGGTAATATTGGGAGAATATGTTGGTTTTAATGAAATATCTCGGTTTAAACAAAGGGTAGAGGAGTTAAAAATATCACTCATCAAATGCCAAGACCACTTTGGTCTTTCAACCTACAAACCATGCTCCATTTGGCCAACCTGTACTTTTTCTTGTCACTATGTCCTTACCAAAAGAATCTCGATCTAAAATAATACAACCTCTGCAAGACCCCTTTTGGGAGTTAGGAAAAAGAAAGCATATAGAGAACCATGTTTGTGAGGACATAATTTATCAAGACCAACCGTCCTCCCATAGAGAGCAACTTGCCCTTCCAACTGCTCAGCCGTTTCTCTAAGTGCTCCTCTACATGTTTCCACCCTGCATTAGTGAGACGTCTATAATGTATCAGAATTCCCAAATATGTAATCTGGAAATGGCCTTGCGCACAACCAAATAGTTCATTGTAATGTATATCAAATCGCACTAGCTTCTTTGAAGTAGGCAAGCCGAGCATGGATTTTTCCTGGAGTGAGTCCGAGCAATCCCATAGCTACTAGATCAGGATCCGAAGATGAGGAACTTGGTGTGCCGGTCGACCGCCCCCCTCAGAAGGTGCGAGGCGGGACTACGCCTACCGTTGCTGAAAAATGCGAGCTTTGGAACTGACATGGCGAGTAGGTGGACGGGGCCAGGGAGGCAGGCATCAGAGAGAGCAGACCAACATGATGATGGTCCATGTGTGTTCCTGCTCCTTTATCACTCCAGCCTCCTCAAGGTCAATCTCGATGAGTTCCTCTTCCATCTCTTGATCTTTCCCTCCAACAAAATCCTCCAATCCATTCACCTTTGACCGCCCATCCATCGCCACCTCCCTCATCAACTGGCGGCTCCTCTTCTACTCATTGGCCTGCAGCGACGATCATGAGTGCATCAAGACTCATTGTGAGAAGCATCACAAATTCCCCATCAGTCGGCTTCAAACGGGCAGCATCTGCAAGGGAACCTATTCTTCGCCCCCGCCGACGTCCGGTGTCATCTTGGATGCCTTCGATGTGCCTTCCACTTATAGCATGAGCTTCATCATCGCAGGAGGTTTCACTGTCATCGCGTGTCGTCGATATGGGGGAGCGCTGTGATCAGGAGGGCATTCAAGGTGCCCTCCCCTGATGCCCTTGACTGCCTTAAGTATGCCACATCCGAGGTGGGGAAGGGGGTAGGATTCGTATGAGTTGAAATCTATCAGTTGTACTGAAACATGACTCCCATCCTCAGCCTTCCTCAACCGATGTACAACAAGCCCGCCCAGGACATGAAGACCTAGCGATGGAGGGGCGGACATGGTCGTGACTGGTCCATCACATGCCTAGGGATGCACATGGCAGCATCACCGGAGGGCACGAGGCCAGGGCGAGGTAGTGGCGGCGGCGGCAAGGGCTTTGCCCCTTGGTAGCCTAACCCTGGCATGGAGTCGTACGACAGTATGCCATTGGCATGATCCAATTTAACATCCATCGACCCATTTGTATTGTTGCATTTGTTTATTGTTTGTTCAAGTTTGGCGTTAGATGATCTACTTGCTCTAGTTTCCACCTTTTGCAATTTGGTATTAGCTTGCACATCATTGAGAGTTGGTTCCAAACATTATTTTGCCATTTGGAACTAGTATTTGGCCATACATTGTGGATGTCCTAAATGTCAAAAACAGTCGCACCACTTTACCCAATAGTGGGTGGTCCTGAATATTTATAAGATAACGCCTCGTCTCCAAGATATTGCAAATGCAGTTGAGGTAGAGCTGGCGGCCCTTGAGGAGGGCCTTAGTCTGGCATTGTATGCCCCCTCCCTTTGGCATATCGAGGTAGAGACGGATTGCGTGGAAGCCCTCGAGCTAGTGAATGTCAAAGACGCCAAACTCACCCCATTACGCTTCGAGTACCTCCAGGTGAGAAAAGTCATGGAAAAATATGTAAGAATTTTAGAGGTCAGTCGTGAATATGGTGAGCCACAGTCTGGCAAAGCTTTGCCCGACCGTGGCTTAAGCAAGAATTTTAACTCTATTGCTTCAAGAACAAACTACTGCCTGCCTTAGGAATTTTGCCCTGGTGACCAGATCCGCAAACGTAATGGCCCTGGGTCTGACCATTGCGCCCTTTGTGGGTTACGAGAAGACACGATGCATGTTTTCTTTACCTGTGTTCTGGCTAAACTCTTCTGGTGTTGTATCAGATCTTCGTTGAGTGTAGCCTGGAGGCTGTCCTCTTTCTCAGACCTTCGACTCTTGGCTAACAATCTGGTTGGGGCCCAGAGGAGATTTTTTTTGGGTGGGCTTTGCAGCGATGTGCTGGACTCTTTGGTCGACAAGAAACAACATTACTATTGAACATGTTTTTCCTGCTAAGCCTGCCGATTGCTTATTTAAAACTTGCGTATTCTTGCAGCAGTGGAGATTATTGATTAAGGAGGAGGACAGGGATGCGCTCGATATGATGATATCCAAGATCCGGGCTTCTGCTATCTCCCTTTCTCTAGTTCATGCCGGCAGTTAGGTGTTGCTGGCCCTAATGTTGCTGTCCTTAGTCTCTCGGCCTGCGTGCCGTGTACTGGCCTGGGAGCCATGTACGTTCTACTTTTGCCTGTGAGGTCTGGTTGATACTCTGCGTGCTTTATGTGGTATTCGTTGTGGTTGATTATGACTCTGTCTGGTGACTTTATTTATAAAGTCGGGCTCTAGCCTTTTATCTAAAAAAAATTGCCGACACTATGAACTATTACTGTAACTCTATAATCTCTTTCCCTGCAAAAAGAAAGATATTGAATAAGGTGTGAAAACAGTTTTGAACAGGGCACACGCGATGCGTCATCGCGCCGTCCACTTCCGAACGCACGGTCAAAGCGTATCTTCTCCGGCGTGATGTCACCGAGCCAATGAGAGCGTCCCGAACACCGAACCAGCGCTCCACGCAGTCGCGTTTATCCAGATTCCCCCCTAAACAACCACAGTTCTCACAAACCCATCCCTCGACCCGCTGTGATCGGAGTCCAGCGCGAATACTGCGTTCCTCACGAACTCACGAGAAACAACGCAATTACCGAACCGTACAAAATGCAGAGACCGCCTCGACATCTCGAAAATTCCAAACAGCAGAAAAGAAGAACTCTATTCCGAACTCCCACTCCTGCTGCTCCGTGGCCATGGCGAAGGCGAGGCCGCGCTCGGAGCGATCCAGTCACCGCCGCCGCATCCTCCTCCTCGTAGTTTCTCTCCTGTCGGCGGTTCTCCTCCTTCCGGCGGCGACGGCCTCCGCGGCGGTGGCGGTGGCGGCGGAGGGGGACGGGGAGAACAGGTCGCGCGGGGCGGCGACGCAGTGGGCGACGGGGAAGGACGAGGGGGAGCTGGCCGCGGAGCGGGAGGCCGCTGGCGGGGGCTCGGTGGTGGAGGACGACTTCGCGGGCGGCTTCGGCTCCCTCGACAGCATGCTGCAGTGGGCCATCGGTACGGGAAGCCCCAAACCCCCTCAGATTTTACTATCAGTTTGTTTCGACCCGCTTTGGAAAATGTTGGATTATGAGTAGAGGAACTTTTCAATTTTAGTAGGCGCTTGCTGGTTGTCCTTAGTAATTGGATTGCAACGAATTCTCCCGAAGTGTTACTTGTTTTTAGTCAGGCTTTCGACGTTGTAAATAAATACATAATACAGTAGCTAGTACCATGAAAATTGGTAATCTATCCTTGATTTATTAGTGGATAAGATGAAGTTGGTTTAAGATGTAGGAACTTGCAGCTTGAGGCTGCAGTTGCACTGTAAACTTGTAAGTCTGATTGGTTTTGAAGACACTGCTGCATTTTACTGAGCTCTATCTGCTATTGGTGGTTGGTTTTGGTGACACAGGGAATTCAGATCCAGGAAGGCTGAAAGAAGAGGCAGCGGATGTGCAGAAGTTGTCTGAGGATGAGCTGCTCAAGCGGCGGCATGAGATTAAGGTGAGAAATGCTGCTTCAGGATTCATGTTTTGGGTTCTGTTGTGTCATATGTATAAACTTAACATGTCTGCTTCTATTCACATCAGAACCTAGTAGCGCTTTTCTGGATTGGTCAGCTGCATTGTGCACTATACCTAGTTGTTGAAGTGGTTTGTTTATAGCTTCAGATGTGTGCTTGTTGTGATTTGATTATCATCACATTTGCTCTGATGTCAATTTAACAAACTTATTATTTATTGTCATATTGTGTACTTGCCTTAATATCTTTATAATGACCACCCACCACCCACCACTGGCGTATTCATGTTTAAACTTTCCAAGGTTGCATTATGCCTTCCATTGTAATTGTTATATGTCAAACAAAAGACAAATCATTGTTATGTAGTCCCTATGTTAATTTTCCTGAGAAAACTATGCTAATTAGATGAGGCATGCGTTCTTTTGGGAACTAGGTTTTAAGATTAGGCAGACAGCTGGTATGTGGTCTCCTCTATATATAGATGAAACACAAAGCATAAGCATGATCTATGCTGAATCTTATCGATTTTCTTACAGGACTTGATGGAAAAGTTAAAGATGCCATCAGATGCTGACTTAATGAAGATTGCAATTGCTGACTTAAATAATGCTTCCATTTCACTGGAGGATCGCCAGCGTGCATTGCAAGAGCTTTTAATTCTTGTCGAGCCCATTGATAATGCAAATGGTAAATTTATATTTTCTTTTAGTCGTACATCGATATGGGAGTATCTCACTGCTGTGCAAATCAACCAGAGTTATCTGCCTATAACTATGTAGTATAACCGAAACATCTAACTTTTAACATTTAGAGTTTTTGCCAATGAAATAATCTACAGTTTTGCCATAACCATTGTTTTAGACTTTGTAGGATACTAGGATTTACTAGGGTGCTCTGTGTGTATCAAGTGTATATGTAGTTTACCAGCTTTTGCAAAAGAAAAAAAAAGAGAGAGCCAAAATCAAATTTGGATGCGAGTATGCAACAAAGGGTTATAGTTGTGTGTGTGACCTTTTGGAAGATTTTCTGAAACTGTATCTTGCTCATGCATTTGTGACCAGACCTTGACAAAATTGGGGGCCTTGTTCCTGTGATTCAAGATCTTAATAATGCAAATGAAGAAATACGGATCACCTCTGCATGGATCCTGGGTACAGCCAGTCAGAATAATGCCCTTGTCCAAAGCCAGGTAATGCCATTAATCGCGCACAAAGGAGCATTTTGATCTCAATGATGTATCTTGGTTCTGCAGAGTATAACGCTTCATTAATCATTATTTTTGGGAGTAAATTTTATTTTCTAGTGAGCGAAATGCGTGGTTTCTGCGTTGTTCAAATAAAACAATGAATGCTACTGTAAATTTGTCTTTTTAACTTCATTAAATATGCTTGAAAATGATGTTTATATGTCTCCCATTTCACCATTGATATACCCTCGTGGTAGTTTCTTCTATTCTATTTTCAAACTGATTGTCAGCTGTGCATGCCATTTTATTAAGAGCCGATTTCCTTGTATGTTTCCCCACTGAGCACAGGAGTGCCTCGGGTTGAAGTATTTGTTATAATCATTTTCTGTTCTAACATGTGCTGACTGTTTCTTTCTTGGTCAGATTCTTGGTTATGGAGCTTTGGCAAGATTAGTGAAGATGGGTTATTCCACTTCGGCAAAAGAAGCTGCGAAGGCAATGTATGCTATATCGGCTTTGATCAGAAATAATGTAAATGGTCAGGAGGCATTCACTTCGGAAAATGGGAACGCAATGTTGCAGGTAGTGAACATCCTATCTTGGGAATACAAGCACATAACCGGTCCAGCTGTGACGAAATTACCCACTTTTGCAGCACATACTAGGAAGCAACAGCGTTGATGTTCGGCTTCAGAAGAAGGCGGTGTTTTTAATAACTGACCTAGCAGACTTTCAGCTTAATTCTGGAAGCTCAGGGCTCCCATTCTTAAGTGAACGTGTTTTTCTGAAGTCAGTCACTGATATGTTATCAACTTTTGACCTTGACCTGCAAGAAAAGGTAAGATGAGTGTCTCCTTCAGTTTTGTAGACCATTATGATTAGCATTGGTTACCAGTTCATAGTCTGCTCTCTTAATGACAGTTGTTCCTTGTGTGGACTTGTCTGGCCATTTGGTGCATGAATATGCATTTTTAGCACTTGACAGTATTATTAGTTTAATACGCATGGATTTTATTGCTCAATGCTATGTATGCTCTCAGCAACCACTTCGCAAGAATGTTTAGAAATGCAAGTATTCTACTCCTGTCAAGGAATGGAAGTAACGACAGGAGTAGAATACTTGGCGAAATTTCCGAATGCCATCAGTAAGACCTGCACTGCTACAGGTTTTGACTGACATAGGCTTTTCCCGCAGGTTTTGTTGGCCATTAGGAGTCTGCTGAAGCTTCCCTCGACGGACGCTACGGACTTGGAGTCATGCGGCCTAGACAGCGTGCTGTATAGACTGGGGGTGCAGCTGGAGGAGCTGCCATCAGAGGAGCAGAAGGAGTACGCCGGGGAGGTTGACGCCCTCCGGAGAGAAGTAGAGATGCTCTTCCAACAGAAGCTCAAGCCGGTAAATTAACTTTTACAAGCCTTGACAGTTGTGACTGTATGTGATCCTGGCTAACTCGCTTTGTGGCCTGCAGGGTACAGCTACGGCGGCATTACAGATGCTCGGATGAACCCAAGGGAAACAGGGCAGGCGTTTCCGATCCAGTGAATCGGTGCTGGCTGCCGAACGTTTGAAAGAGTAGATTATTTTTCAAAAGGGTCTGGCTGCCGGGTTGAGCCCCTTCACTTTTGCCGGAGGGTTGTTATAGTGGTGTAGGATTCGATGCAACGATAGGTTAGAGAGACTTGATATGATACGGTTAGTTTTCCCATTTGCATTTGCAGGACTAGTTATGACATACCCATGTGTTTCTTGGGAGATTTCGTTTTTTACTGGAAGACACGATGATCCTCCTGTTATAGAAGTATACAAAAATGTCTTGTATTTAGCTACACATAGGTAGCAGCTCGTACAATGGGTTTAGTGGAACACACCATTGTCATGTGCCGTTACCTGCACTTTGAGACGATGTGGTATTGAACTAGTTATGACAGTAGACTTGGCCTTGGGCAAGAGAAAGAGTGGGTACGTTTTGTTGGGTCTGGGGTGGCGTGGTCTCATCTGAGCCACCGTCTTCCATGAATCCGGCTAGTCGCAGGCTGCGGCTGGAACAGGCGCGTGTTCGTCGACATACGCTGTCGTTGGCACGGCATGGGAATACAACCAAAATTGCGGCTATTCAACGGGGGTAAACGCATTCGCGGCGCGGTCAGCGGAGCACGTGCCACGGAATGGGACGCGGATCCGCCCCTCGCACATTCGGCGATTGTACGCCCCACCTGCGCGCCGTGACCACCGTACGCACCTCACCAACCCCACGCCGCGCTCGGGCCTCCCACGCTTACCGGAAGCGGTAGTAGCAGTAGTAGTTGGCAGGCGCGGCGCACGGGGCGCGCCCACTAGCCTTGGGCCTTGGCGCACGGGTAGGTAGCCAAGCCAAGCCCCCCGGCCGCTCCTGTTGTCGCCGCAACCAAACCTTCCGCTTCCGCCCGCACGGCTGCCCATTCCCCATCCCCGGAACCGGAACCGGAACCCCCGGTCCTTTTCTACTCCCCTCCTCCTCCCCTCCTCTTCCAGAACCCAGACCCCCGCCCGCCTCCGACCTCTTCCCCCCGTCCCTCCACCGCTCGCACGATCGACCACGCACGCACCGCGCATCGCATTCCTCCGCAGAGTCAACCCCACCGGCGCGGCGGCCAACCATGGAGGCCGCGGCGGCCACGGGGCTCCGCCCCTTTGCCGCGCCGCTCGGGGCCGCGACGAGGGCGGGCGCGGGCGCGGGCTGGCGGTGCGCGCCGGGCCAGCGGCGGCTTGGGAGGGGCGCGCGCGTGGCGGCGAGGCTGGACGGGGGCGTCGGGAAGGGGGTGCCCACCACCAACTACGTCGTGCCGCTCGACAAGGCCACCGGGATCACCCGCCCGCTCGTCGAGATCCTCAGGGACCTCAACAAGCGCGTCCCCGACAAGATCATCGACCCCGACACCAACGCCGTCCCCTGGTCAGCCACCCGACTCATTAACTCCCCCAACACCCACCCAACCGCCCGCCGTCTCCTCCCTCCGCTCGATTCGATCTGCTCCGCCGCGCCCTAACTGCGTGCTGTGCTACTACTGCTGTTCGCCGCCAGCCATCATGGTCAGTCGCTGGACGTTGGTTCGCTTCTATAGTAGAGACCAAGGCCTGACCCGACCTTGGCTGGCCACCATGGCACCATGGGCGCCTAATTATCAATCCTTTCTACTCAAAATATGCTCCATATATTCGTGGGAATTTAGTGGACCCAACTAGATTAGGTGCTGCAATTTGCGAGTTCAAGGCTGCTGCTACTTGCCTCTTCCTTCCCCACTCGTTTAGTCTCTGAACTCAATTGCTGGGATTGAACAAATTGAAATGGTCCGGACAAACGCATTTGGTGGTGGCATAGCTTTTCTACTGGAGGATCAATACCTTGGTAGCTCATCCAAGTTCCACCTCGCACAATAATACAGTTCACTCCTTTTGTCTAGTTGTTCTTGCATAGTAGGTTCACTCTTGTCCTCAAAAACAACTAGGAGCTGTTAGATTTGACAGACGAGCAATGAAGATAGGATGGCTGTGAAGAAGACCTGACCTGCTTTGCATGATTTCACCTGTCTGAGTCGATGACTTTCTCTTGGCCTAGTTAGAATAAAATAAGTCTAGGTACTAACTTTTTTTTGGAAAAGAAGTCTAGGTACTAACTTATGCACTAGATTGACCATACTTGTGAATAGATAGTTTAATGTTCTGCAACTTAGGCTGTTGCTTTGCTTTGTTGGTAGGTCCGAAACATCCGCTAGATTGGAAGGTTACTTGAGCCACTTTTCTTCTGTTCCACTTTCAGGGTTTGGTAGATAAGGTACTTAAAGTCAGTGGTCAATTATTTGGTGTTGTTGATCAAGTTATGCGTCCTAGACAAGGACAGGTTGGACACTTCTGTTAATCTAATCTAACTAAATAAAAAGCGGAAGAGTTCTGGTACTTTGGACTTTGTAAGAGGATAACAGCAGCAGTTATGTGTATGCTGTCATATCATCTTTTCTTAACACCGTCGTGCCTATATTGCTTTTAAAATGGAGCGTGGGCCTCTGGTTTTAAATCTAAAAACTATTGCATATTTTTCGGATAAAACACTCAAGTTTACATATACAGTCCTTTCAGCGGAAGAGCTCTGGTACTTTGGACTTTGTAAGAGGATAACAGCTGCAGTTATGTGTATGCTGTCATATCATCTTTTCTTAACACCACCGTGCCTATATTGCTTTTTAAATGGAGCGTGAGCCTCTGACTTTAAATCTACAAAATATCATATATTTGTCGGATAAAACAATGAAGTTTACATAGTCTTTTTAGCTGGAACACTATACAGTTACTAATCATTTCGTGACTGTTAAATTCGGCCGCGGCTGTGAGCTGACTTACATAATTTTGGTCTCCTTTTCTGTAAAGAGAAAATAATACAGTGGTGTCTGTATGCTTTCAGTTATGCCAAATCAATTAAATCACCTTGATATTAGCCTATCTTAGCCAGTGGAGAAACTATTCTCAGGTTAATAATACTAGGAGAGTAGAGTGCAGCTCAAGTATGAGTTACTTTTGTCATCTACCTCTTGTCAGAAGAGTGACGTGTCTAGCCTATCTGAAGACCTCTTAAGCTGGACATTCCATCAAGCTACCTTTTTCCATTTGATAAAAGATTGTTGCTATCTAGATCCCCTAATCTTAAAGCTAGTTCTGTCTACTCATTAACATGATTGCTTCAGAGCATTTTCTTTCGCCATGGGTTCGATTTGTTGGATGAAAGGTGGAATAATTAACTTACTGCTCCTAGTCTTTTGATAAGAAAGGCTGTAGTTGCATATCCTGTGTTAAGCCGGCGATGAATTACTTGGATTCAGTGAACCTTTATTTTAATGGATACAGTGGAAGTAAGCCTGACATACACTGGCATACAGTATCAGTTATTGGCAATAATTTGTACTGACATAACCTGGATTTCTACTATGACTACTTCTTTTTACAAAGTTTGATACCTTTCCCCTTACAGAATCTGTTTTTTTATCTCTGATTGTGCAGGTACCATGCCAACAGAATGCTGAGCTTTTATGCACCAGGTGATTTCTCATTAAAATTACAAACATCCACTTGCGATTAAAATTTACTTTTCTTGTAGATTCCTCTCTATTTGTTTCAATTGAACTTTAGTTCCAAGTCTGTATTTGGGTGCATGTACTTTTGTCTCCTCACAAACTTCATATTGAGAAATACCATCTTATCAAGAACACATGACCAGCTTGTACCATGCCTTACCTATTACTCCCTCCGTTCCTAAATATAAGTCTTTGTAGAGATTCCACTATGAACCACATACGGATGTATGTAGATGCATTTAGAGTTTACATTCACTCATTTTGCTTTGTATGTAGTCCATAGTGAAATCTGTACAAAGACTTATATTTAGGAACGTAGGGAGTAGTTTTTTACAGAGAATCAGAATGATGACTCCTTCTGCTCTTTTGACATTGTGTTTGGTGAAGGTGCCATGTTTCAGCTACTAAAAGTTTTGAGTCTCGTTAGATTGGATAATTGAACTACTGTGATCGTACATCAATGCTTGAAGATACCCACATAGTAAAATAGGAGGAAAACAAATGTGAAACGTCAAATACAGAAATTACCGGGTGGAGTAAAGAGAAGTGATCAATGATTACTATGTTTTCAGGTTGGTGTGGTGAAGTTCGTGATGTTATTTATTCCAACAGTGGAACTGTGACCGTGGTCTATCGAGTGATTCTGAAAGGAACAGATGGAGAGGTATATGTTCTCTTCTTTCTTTTTGGCAGAACTAGCATCTATCTGTCCAGCATATATTCTCGATTAATAGCTTTCGAATGTCAACATTTTGAGTTAACATAGAGTGGAAATTGGTGAAGTAATACATGGACTCATGGAGAGTCGAACCCACTGTACCAATTTTATTTAGTTGATCATCATAACAACCTTTATGCACTCATTGAACCAACCTTCTTCTTGTCCTCATTTTCTTGCAATCCAACTCAACACTCGTAACTGCATGGTACAGGCTTTCAGAGATGCCACAGGCACGGCAAAGGTGCATGAGGGACGCAACGATGACGCTGTCACGGCTGCGGAGGAGGCAGCATTCAGCAAGGCCTGCGCACGGTTTGGTTTCGGCCTGTACCTGTACCACCAGGATGAGATCCTGTAGGGGGGACATCACAGCTTTGAGATTCATTCTGCAATGGAAGCTGGTCGTAACGTGGGTAGGCACGCCCGTGGAGAGTTGGAAATGCTTCGCTGGTGCTTAATGCTTGTGCAAGAAGCCTGTAAATTGTTCCTTCTGTTACGTTTTTGTTGTTGTTGTTGTCGGTGTAGGCTCGCAAGATTCATCCAGCTAGAGAAAGGAAAAAGAACATATGAATAATGTGCTGTTACTTCTCTGGTGCATTTTCTGCCTTATGTAGTTTTTAGAGATTTTTTTTGTTTTGTTTTGTTTTCTCTTGCAGCACTTGAGATCTTTTGAATAGGCAACACCACATTGACAGAAATTGTGTGTCATTTGTTGCCAATCTTTTTACATACATAAACCATTTTTCCTTTTTGCAAATGATATGATTTTATTACACAACAAAGATATCTTGATAAAACCAAAAGTTACATTAAATTCATTTCAAAACTTCATGTTTAGCTTCACATTTTGCATTTTGATTTTCATTTAGGTTCCTTAAAGGTTTTGAATCGTCTAGAAACTTGGGGCATCTCCAACACTGATCCTCAAATCAGATACTGCATCGGGTCATCCAACATGTCTGGTTACATTTCGAATGGAATTTAACAAAAATAAAACAAAATTGATGCAAATTTAAATAAACAAGAAAGCTTCCATTCCAATTTTTGTATTTTTTTTACATAAATCAGATGATTTTTGACATATTTGAATTAACCCCTATTCTAACTTAGTCTAAATGATTGTCGGCCGCCCAGGAGCCACAGAAAGTGAAACACCGCCTCCGCAAAGCGGCAATTGGCTAATCGGGCGACGGATTTTTTTTCAAAAGTAGCATGATTTTACAGCAATTTCAGAAATTAGCAGTGCTAACTTGTTATTTGCAAAACTAGCACCCCGTTGGCCTCCCAGTGGCCGAAGAATGGCTCTTCCGCCAGCAGTTGACCGAAGTAGGCACCTCGGCCTCGCGTTGGCCGAAGAGTGCCCCAACTGGGCCGAAAAGGACTCTTCAACCTCCCATAGGCCGAAGAACACTCTTTGGTCAACCGTAGGCCGAAGAGTCCCTGGGCCCCACCTTTTCGCGTTAAAGGTTGACCGAAGTTGCATGGTTGCGCTCTTCTACTTACGGTAGGCCGAAAAGTTTTTTTTTTAATTATGACTTACGAATGTTGCGTAACCATTTTCCATCTTAGTCATTGAAAAAAAATTGCACAGCCCTTTCCGTCAATATTTTCCTGCCAACTCTTTTCCCTCCATATGTTCCCGCCAACCCTTTCCCCCATATGTTCCCGCCAACTTTTTTCCCGCCATATGTTCCCGCCAACCCTTTCCCTCCGTACCCCAATCGTTCTTTCCTGCTATTTTCTCCTCTCTACCTATAAAACCCCCTTCACACGGAGGTGAATAAGCAGTCCAGTGTAGTCGAGATGTCCCATTATCCTTTCGATCGTAGTTTTCATCCTGGGATGAGCAGATGTCTTCTGAGGCTAGCCACCGATTTCAGGATGGACAATAGGATAGTTCCATGGGACGAACTCACCGGTAGTGACACCATAATGAATGAGTTGGCTCACGAATAACGTAGGTCTGGGTGGCCTGAAAGGACCTATGAGGAGGTACGTAAAGAACTTCTTAGGTTGCATGAAAGGTGGAAGAAGGTAGTGGAGCTGAAGAGTGATACTTTCAGAAGGATTGCAGAAAAGAATCCATTTTTATGGTCTGAGGAGAGCGAGGACGAAGATGATATCTTCATGTCGCCGCTTCCGGGTTCCGCATCGTCGAAGGGCAAGAGTTATGCATCGTCCAAGGGCAAGAGTTCTGCATCCATGAAGGGCAAGAGTTCTGCATCGACGGAGGGCAAGAAGACCGCATCGTCGAAGGGCAAGAGTTCTGCATCAACGGAGGATGACGATGATGACTTCATGTAGTATGTAAGCTGTATTTCAGTTCTACCTTAATTTTATGGCATTATGTTCTACCTTAATTTCATTTTGTAGTATGTAAGCTGTATTTATTAAGTTCAACTGCACCGTTTAATTCAGATGTGCTTGTATCTTAATTATCGGTTGTAATCTCTTTGGAAATGTAACTGGAATAACAATGTGAATTAATAGTAATATGTCTCTCGCATACATAAAATGATATATGTCTCCTGATCGGATAGAAACAAGTGCGATAGTAACACATACATGAAGCATGTCTCATACATAAATACTGACTCACAGATGCGAATAGTCTGAAACTAACATAGATAATGACTCATACATAGATAACCATATCACTGCGGGGGACGACGACGAATCTGGGTCTTCCTCGGGCGAGGACTGGAAGGCGATAAGCGCTGAGGCGGTGGATGATGCTCACGATAACCACGACCATAGATAACCTCGTCTGTCACTGTCTGTGTCTCCTGCGACGGTGGTGGTGGTGGAGTGTGAAACACGTTGTGCGAAAAGTCATAAGTGTTTTCAGCTTGGTCATCGTCATCGCCATAGCCCTATAATCCACATCCAGCACCACTAAGTATCGGTGACTGCACTGAATGCATGAACTGCTGCGACTGGTTGCCTACCGCAATATAGTAAAATGGGTAAAATTAATTTGCAAACCTACAATGTTGAAAAGAATGTACAAAGTAGTGTTACCTAGTTCCATTTGATGAGACCAGGAAGAGGTCCCTGGTTGAGAAGGCGATGGATGATTCCAGGAAGAGCTCCCTGGTTGTGAAGGAGATGGCTGATGCACGGAGAGGCGTGGTTGCTGCACGAGTGTCATGGTTCTGATCGCTGCACAGAGTGTCGTGGTTCTGAACGATGGACAGAAGGACGTGGGGGACGATGTGTCGGACGAGGAACGACAACATCCGTAGATCGTCTACATGTAAGTGATGCGTAAATCCCTCTTAACTTCTCATCCATACGCCTCAACCATGAGAGGTGCTCTGGCTGTGGGATAGTATCCCCCCTCTCAACCTGCCGCATTAAAGCGGAAACCTCCTCTCGCGCTTGGACTGTCAAGTCACTCTGCACATGAAGAGTTAACCCATTGTATATGATAAGGTTATGATAAAACTACACATATGAGAAGCATGACACGTACCGCGTGGTGTCTCGTTCCCACAAAAGAGGTAGTTGGGTACATATCGCTGGTGAGAGGGGCTTCAATCTAATCAGGAGCAGCTGATGGAACCAAGTAGATCCTTGTTGTATGCCGGTAAGTTTGTAAATACAACCCAAACTTGTCCCAGTCAAAGGGCCGAACCTCATTCCAGATATTTGTCGGCGCCGTAGTCCATTCTTGAATGTAAGGGCTAATGCTCTGAAGCCAAACAGCCATGGACTTGTTTCCTCCTACGCCACTGTACCTGAGATTGACATGCACGTTGCATGGTTAGATATATTCTGAATGTAGTGCTGACAACTTTAATATTATTACTTACTTGTGAACGTGGTCTGGTATCCGTGGAATATCTAGAATTGCAGGTTCTTGACATAGACCAAACTGTCTCATTACCCTATGAAGATCCATCTCCTCAACCGTCACGTCGAACACCAACTTGGCCTTGGTCATCTAGTAGTGCCGATCTCTAGTGCATAAGGCAAATATCCCAACTGGATACCTGGATGTTATAGTCTGATACGAGTAGGGCTCCCAGATAACTTGATCCTCATGCAAACTATCAAACTACACCGTGAAGGACGGGTAGCAGCCCTTCACCTGGGTATGTGCAAACTGTCTCTGTACATGACAACAAATTTACATTAGTAATACTATTGCATGGAAAAAATAATCGAAAGAATTACATAATTTAAAAGTACCTCTCTCCGTGCCCAAACAGATCCCATAGTAGGCAAGTCGCCGATAGCAGGCACGTAAGCCCCTGCTATGTCCTCCAACCCAAACGGCGTGTCAATGGAGACATAGGGTTGTCCAATAGGGAATCTATCGTATGACAAGAGCTGCAACAATAGTGGACATCCAACCAGACCTGATTTTCTAGACTTCAACAAGCAACCTTTGCACAAGCCTCTGTACGTAGCTGCTAACACGGCAGAACCAAAACTCCTCTGCACAATATCCGCACGGCAACGTGCGTCAGCTATCTCTCGTGCAATACCGATGAGTCGTGCATCAACAGTGGTCACGTGGTTCTCCGTGAACATCGTCTTGCCGAACAACCATAGAACATATGCCTCTAGGGATCAATTAATCTATGCGTCTGACAAATCTACTGCGGGGTATCCTAATGAGACAATCTACATAGAAAACATACGATTGTGTGAACGATGTACTATTGGTAAGTAAAAAAACAACATAGTCATGTGGCCACGAAGGTTACCTGAAACCGGCTCAACCACCTAAAACGTTGTTGGGGATCGTTGCAGAAATTAAAAAAATTCTATGCATCACCAAGATCAATCTATGGAGAGACTAGCAACGAGAGAGAGGGGAGTGCATCTTCATACCCTTGAAGATCGCAAAATGGAAGTGTTGCAAGAACGCGGTTGGAGGAGTCGTACACGTAGCGATTCAGATCGCGGTCGATTCCGATCTTAGCATCGAACAACGGCGCCTCCGCATTCAACACACGTGCAGCCCGGTGACGTCTCCCGTGCCTTGATCCAGCAAGGAGGAGGGAGAGGTTGGGGAAGACAACTCCAGCAGCAGCACGACGGCGTGGTGATGGTGGAGCAGCGGTTCTCCGGCAGGGCTTCGCCAAGCTCAAATAGAGGAGGAGAGGTGTTGGAGAAGGGGAGGGCTGCGCCTTGGATGTGGTGTTGTTGCCCTCCCTTCTCCCCTCTGTTTATAGGGTGAAGGGAAAGAGGGCCGGCCCCTCTAGATGAGATCTAGAGGGGGCGGCGGCCAAGGGGAGGGGCTTGCCCCCGGAGCCAAGGGGGCGCCCCCTTTAGGGTTCCCCCCAACCCTAGGCGCATGGGCCCTAGGGGGATGGCGCCCAGCCCACTTAGGGGCTGGTTCCCTTCCACATACAGCCCATAGGGCCCTACGGGGCAGGTGTGTTGGGGATCATTGCAGAAAATAAAATTTTCTACGCATCACCAAGAACAATCTATGGAGCAACTAGCAACGAGAGAGAGAGGAGTGCATCTTCATATCCTTGAAGACCGCAAGATGGAAGCATTACAAGAACGCGGATGAGGGAGTCGTACTCGAAGCGATTCAGATCGCGATGGACTCCGATATTAGCGCCGAACAACGGCACCTCCGCGTTCAACACACGTGCAGCCCGGTGACGTATCCCGCGCCTTGATCCAGCAAGGAGGAGGGAGAGGTTGAGGAAGAGAGCTCCAACAGCAGCACGACGGCGTGGTGGTGATGGAGAGGCAGTACTCCGGCAGGGCTTCGCCAAGCTCTTACGGAGGAGGAGAGGTGTTGGGGAGGGGAGGGGCTGCGCCTTAGGTGTGGTGCTGCAGCCCTCCCCTCGCCCCTCTATTTATAGGAGATGGGGGAAGGGGCCCAGCCCCCTCTAGATGAGATCTAGAGGGGGGGCAAGGGGAGGGGGCTTGCCCCCCAAGCAAGGGGGGCGCCCCCTTTAGGGTTCCCCCCCCCCCAACCCTAGGCGCATGGGCCCAAGGGGGGGATGCGCCCAGCCCTCCAAGGGCTGGTTCCCTTCCCACTACGGCCCATGAGGACCTCCGAGAGAGGTGGCCCCTCCCGGTGGACCCCCAGAACCCCTCCGGTGGCCTCGGTACAATACCAGTATGCCCCCAAACTTTTCCGGTGACCGTATGACAACTTCCCATATATAAATCTTCACCTCCAGACCATTCCGGAACTCCTCGTGACGTCTGGGATCTCATTCGGGACTCCGAACAACATTCGGTAATCACATACAAGTCTTCCTAATAACCCTAGCGTCATCGAACCTTAAGTGTGTAGACCCTACGGGTTTGGGAATCACGTAGACACGACCGAGACAGCTCTCCAGCCAATAACCAACAGCAGGATCTGGATACCCATGTTGGCTCCCACATGGTCCACGATGATCTCATCGGATGAACCACGATGTCGAGGATTCAAGTAATCCCGTAAACAATTCCCTTTATCAATCGGTACGTTACTTGCCCGAGATTCGATCGTCGGTATCCCAATACCTCATTCAATCTCGTTATCGGCAAGTCACTTTACTCGTTACATAATGCATGATCCCTTAACTAACCACTTAGTCACATTGAGCTCATTATGATGATGCATTACCGAGTGGGCCCAGAGATACCTCTCCGTCATACGGAGTGACAAATCCCAGTCTCGATTCGTGCCAACCCAACAGACACTTTCGGAGATACCTGTAGTGCACCTTTATAGTCACCCAGTTATGTTGTGACGTTTGGTACACCCAAAGCACTCCTACGGTATCCGGGAGTTACACAATCTCACGGTCTAAGGAACTGATACTTGACATTTAGAAAAGCTTTAGCAAACGAACTACACGATCTTGTGCTATGCTTAGGATTGGGTCTCATCCATCACACCATTCTCCTAATGATGTGATCTCGTTATCAATGACATCCAATGTCCATATTCAGGAAACCATGACCATCTGTTGATCAAAGAGCTAGTCAACTAGAGGCTCACTAGGGACATGTTGTGGTCTATGTATTCACACATGTATCACTGTTTCCGGTTAATACAATTATAGCATGAATAATCGACAATTATCATGAACAAGGAAATATAATAATAATCATTTTATTATTGCCTCTAGGGCATGTTTCCAACAGTCTCCGTGAGGGAGTCCCAGATTAGGGGGTGTCCGGATGACCGGACTATAACCTTTGGACGGACTTCTGGACTATGAAGATACAAGATTGAAGACTTCGTCCCGTGTCCGGATGGGACTTTCCTTGGCGTGGAAGGCAAGCTTGGCGATACGGATATGTAGATCTCCTCCCATTGTAACCGACTCTGTGTAACCCTAGCCCTCTCCGGTGTCTATATAAACCGGAGGGTTTTAGTCCGTAGGATGAACAACAATCATACCATAGGCTAGCTTTTAGGGTTTAGCCTCTCTGATCTCGTGGTAGATCTACTCTTGTACTACCCATATCATCAATATTAATCAAGCAGGAGTAGGTTTTTACCTCCATCGAGAGGGCCCGAACCTGGGTAAAAACATCATGTCCCTTGTCTCTTGTTACCATCCGCCTAGACGCACAGTTCGGGACCCCCTACCCGAGATCCGCCGGTTTTGACACCGACATTGGTGCTTTCATTGAGAGTTCCTCTGTGTCGTCATCTTTAGGCCCGATGTCTCCTCCGATCATCAACCACGACGCGGTCCAGGCTGAGACTTTCCTCCCCGGACAGATCTTCGTATTCGGCGGCTTTGCACTGTGGGCCAATTCGCTTGGCCATCTGGAGCAGATCGAAAGCTACACCCCTGGCCATCAGGTCGGATTTGGAAGTTTGAACTACATGGCTGACATCCGCGGAGACTTGATCTTCGACGGGTTCGAGCCACAGCCGAGCGCGCCGCACTGTCACGATGGGCATGATCTAGCTCTGCCGCCGAACAGTGCCCAGGAGGCCGCCCCAGTGTCCGCTCCGACCCTTAGTTCGGAGCCGACTGCGCCAATCATGGACGGGTGGCTGGACACCGCCTTGGGGGCTGCAATCTCTACGGCGATCGAGCCGAACACCAGCCTTGTCCTTTGCGAAGCTCGTGACTCCAAGGTGCCGGACTCCTTTCCAGACTCCGAACCTTCCGCGCCCCTGCCGATCGAACCTGATTGGGCGTCGATCATGGAGTTCGCCGCCGCGGACATCTTTCAGCACTCGCCCTTTAGCGACATTCTGAATTCACTAAAGTCTCTCTCTTTATTAGGAGAGCCCTGGCCGGACTATGGTCAGCAAGGTTGGGATGCGGACGACGAAGAAATTCAAAGCCCACCCACCACCCACTTTGTAGCCACTGTCGATGATTTAACCGACATGCTCGACTTCGACTCCGAAGACATCGACGGTATGGATGCCGATGCAGGAGACGACCAAGACCCAGCGCCTCTAGGGCACTAGAAGGCCACCTCGTCATACGACATATACATGGTGGACACCCCTAAAGAAGGGAATGGTGATGGAACAACGGAGGATGACCCCTCCAAGAAGCAGCCTAAGCACCGGCGTCAGCGGCGCCGCTCTAAATCACGCCAAAGCAAAAACGGCGATTCCGGCACGGGAGATAATAACACCTCGGATAGTGCCGAAGACAACACCCTCCAGCTGGATTCAACACAGGAGGATGGAGAAACCAGCCCTCATGAGAGAGCGGCAGACAGAGAGGTAGAGGACGATAATTACATGCCTCCCTCCGAAGACGAGGCAAGCCTCGACGACGACGAATTTGTCGTGCCTAAGGATCCCGTCGAACAAGAGCGTTTCAAACGCAGGCTTATGGCCACGGCGAGCACCCTCAAGAAAAAACAACAGCAGCTTAGAGCTGACCAAGACTTGCTAGCCGACAGATGGACTGAAGTCCTTGCGGCCGAAGAGTATGAACTCAAACGCCCCTCCAAGAGCTACCCAAAGCGCAGGCTACTACCCTGATTAGAGGAGGAAGCACCTAAACCTACATCACCAGCGCAAGACGCAGCCGACCGGCCACCTCGTGGCCGCGACAGAGAGGCCTCTCGGCCATCAATTCAAGCCGCACCCCAGCGCCACTATACCAAGGCACGGGGAAATGCGCCGGACCTGCGAGACATATTGGAGGACAAGGCAAGGCAAACAAGATCGATCTACGGATCGCGCGGGTGCCCCACGACACGTGACGACAACCGTCATGCCAGATATGGCAAATACGGCCAGGCCAAACACATCAGACAAAGCTCATCTGGGCTACGTCGTGATATAGCCCAGTACAGAGGCGCCGCACACCCACTATGCTTCACAGATGAAGTAATGGATCATCAAATCCCCGAGGGTTTTAAACCCGTAAACATCGAATCATACGATGGCACAATAGATCCTGCGGTATGGATCGAGGATTACCTCCCTCATATCCACATGGCCCGCGGTGATGATCTACACGCTGTCAAATACCTCCCACTCAAGCTTAAAGGACCAGCTCGACATTGGCTTAACAACTTGCCAGCAGAGTCAATTGGTTACTGGGAGGACCTGGAAGCCGCATTCCTTGACAACTTCCAGGGCACCTATGTGCGACCACCAGACACCGATGACCTAAGCCACATCATTCAGCAGCCAGAGGAATCGGCCAGACAATTCTAGACACGGTTCTTAACCAAGAAAAATCAAATAGTCGACTGTCCGGACACAGAGGCCCTCGCAGCCTTCAAACATAACATCCGTGACGAATGGCTTGCCCGGCACCTAGGACAGGAAAAGCCAAAATCCATGGCAGCCCTCACAACACTCATGACCCACTTTTGCGCGGGAGAAGACAGCTGGCTAGCTCATAGTAATAACATGACCAAGAGCCCTGGTAATTCGGATACCAAGGACAACAATGGCAGGTCGCGTCGCAACAAACACAAGCGCCACATTAACGGCGACAATGCGGAGGATACGACAGTTAACGCCGGATTCCGAGGCTCTAAACCCGGTCAGCGGAAAAAGCCATTCAAAAGAAGTACTCCGGGCCCGTCCAATTTGGACCGAATACTCGATCTCTTGTGCCAGATACACGGCACCCCCGAAAAACCAGCCAATCACACCAACAGGGATTGTTGGGTGTTCAAGCAGGCAGGCAAGTTAAGCGCCGAAAAAGAGACAAGGGGCTGCATAGCGATGACAAGGAGGAGCCCCGGCCGCCGAACAATAGGGGACAGAAGGGCTTTCCCCCACAAGTGCAGACGGTGAACATGATATACGCAACCCACATCCCTAATAGGGAACGGAAGCGTGCACTCAGGGACGTATATGCGTTGGAGCCAGTCGCCCCAAAGTTCAACCCATGGTCCTCCTGCCCGATCACTTTCGATCGAAGGGACCACCCCACTAGCATCCGCCACGGCGGATTCGCCGCATTGGTTCTAGACCCAATCATCGACGGATTTCACCTCACTAGAGTCCTTATGGATGGCGGCAGTAGCCTGAACCTGCTTTATCAGGATATAGTGCGAAAAATGGGCATAGATCCCTCAAGGATTAAACCCACAAATACGACCTTTAAAGGCGTCATACCAGGTGTAGAGGCCAACTGTACAGGCTCAGTTACACTGGAAGTGGTCTTCGGATCCTCGGATAATTTCCGAAGCGAGGAGTTAATCTTCGACATAGTCCCGTTCCGCAGTGGCTATCACGCCCTGCTCGGACAAACCGCATTTGCAAAGTTCAATGCGGTGCCGCACTGCGCATACCTCAAGCTCAAGATGCCAGGCCCTCGAGGAGTCATTACGGTCAATGGAAACACCGAACGCTCTCTCCGAACAGAGGAGCATACGGCGGCCCTCGCAGCGGAAGTACAAAGTAGCCTCTTAAGGCACTTCTCCAGTCCGACTATTAAACGTCCGGACATCATCAAGCGCGCCCGGAGTAACCTGCAACAAGACCGCCTGGCATGTTCCGTGCAAGCGTAGTAGTGCGGCCCCAACCCCAGCCCTAGCGAAATTGCAAAACCAGTACTACGCGTACATAATTATGCTCTGGAAATACCATGGGCATAAGGGGAGGGGCACAACCACGGCACGCCCAAAATACGGCTCAACCGCACTAGGGGCTCCCAATTTTGTCATTTCTTTTTTCTTACTTTCAGGACTCCATTCTCCGGAAGGCCTGTCCGGCAGTACAATCGCCGAACACACGATGCAACAGCCAGGGAGGCAGCAAGCTACGTCGAATATCCAGGTGGTCTCTATAACGAGCTAAATACATGTCTTACATAAAGTCTCGCAGCTTGCCCCCTAGAGGGGGACATGTCAAATAATCCCATCTCTTGCTTATCGCACTATTTGTATCGTTCTACTCTCACAACAGCCTTTTAATAAACAATACATAGCTCTTGTCTGTTATTGCATTCACTTTTTATGTAATATATGTTCATTTATGACATTATGCAACCATGCACTTTGGTACGGCCAATACACCAGGGGCTTAAGTACCCCAGAATATGGTGTAAGAAGTCTGAACACTCTCAAGAGTGCGGCACCCCGAACTTATAGCATTATATGCATCGGCTCTGAATCATGTCTTGGGTCAATAGTTGGGTTTGCCCGGCTCCCATGTTTTGTTACCTTACATTCCGTTATATCTGCTAAGGTAGCACTGGGAGAACTACTGCGATTGTGCCCCAGTTGAGCTAGGTTAAGCACCTCAGTAGAGAAAGCTAAAACTGACTGTCATGATAGGGCGAGAGCCGGTCGCTGTTCGAGAGGTTTTCGAGTCCCTAAAGACTTATGCCGCTTAGAGCAAGGAGCTGGCTTTGTCCGGCCTAGGCGTGGATAGCGCCCCAAACTCGGTCTTCCGAATACTAGGGGCTTCGCCAAAATTTAAAAATATAGAATTCTATGGCTAAGTGAGAGTGATAAAGCATTATAGTCCGATTGCCTTGTTCGTCGTGCTGAGCGCCTCCCTCGAAGGACCCAAGAATGGGAACAAGAGCGCTCAGGTTTATCCCGAACACCCCAGCACTCGTGGCATGGGGGTATAAGCCGACGACTCGCCATCTCTCATATTTGATAAATGGCCGCACAGAAGGTAATATTTTAAATTCAAAAAGCGTTGCTTAGTGCATATGAACAAGTCTTCAGCGCACAGGATAACACGAGCGAGTTTACTCAAATATTACATCTTTGGAACATTCATTCGCCACAAGGAGGGCACCCTTCACGACGCCCTCATAATACATCTCGGGCCTACAATGCTCCTTCCCCTCCGGTGGCCCATCTGTCACTAGCTTCTCAGCATCCAGCTTGCCCGAGTGTACTTTAGCACGGGTAAGGGCCCTACGGGCGCCTTCGATGCAAACGGAGCGCTTGATGACCTCAAGCCGTGGACAAGTATCCACCAGCCACCTCACCAGCCCAAAGTAGCTCCCGGCCACGACCTCCCCAGGCCATAGCCGGACTATAAGGCCCTTCATGTCCTGTTCGGCTACCTTATGGAGCTCGACCAGTTGCTTCAGCTGGTCGGTCAAGGGCAACGGGTGTCCGGCCTCAACATACTGGGACCAGAACACCTTCTCCATCGAGCTCCCTTCCTCGGCTCAGTAGAATGTGGCAGGGATCTGCGAATGCTCATGGAGAGCTCCGGACTCAGGTAAGTAACAAGTAATTCAATTTCACGTGCTTGCTTTGCATAAAGAATGCCTTACCCGCCGCTATCTTCTTCATCGCCTCAATTTCCTGGAGGGCTTTTTGGGCTTCGGCCTTGGTGGATTTGGTGCTCTCAAGGGCCGAGGCAAGCTCGGACTCTCGAGTCTTTGAGTCAAGCTCCAATCTCTCGTGTTTCTTCACAAGAGCATGGAGCTCTTGCTGCACCTCCACCACCCACGCCTCCTGCTTTTCTCGCTCGGTGCATCAATGCATCGACCTCTGCAGTCAGTGCGGCAGAGGTCAATAGCGCAGCCTGCATTCCCATATTGACATATTTATGTTAGACTCCTGCGTATATCTTTTTAGATCCTCAGTCCGGCTTTTCTTTCCGAACACCAAACTGGGCATCAGGGGCTACTGTCTATGCGGTAATATTTTTACATATCTTAAATACATACCTCGAAGCCTGTTAGAAGGCTGGCACAGGCTTCTGTCAGCCCGCTTTTGGCGGACTGAACCGTCTGGATCACCGCACTCATAATAGTGCGGTGCTCCTCGTCGATGGAGGCGCCGTTGAGCACCTCCAGCAAATTATCCGGTGCCTCCGGTTGGACGGAGGTCACCAGCGTCGTAGGCTTGCCCTTCTTACGAAGGGGCCACCTGCCGGACTCCGGAACCACTGAAGGTTCCGGTGCGGTGTCCGGCCCGAGGCCGGACTTAGAGCCCTTTGGGGTTTTATCCCCTTTGCGCCTGGAATCCGGAAGGTCACCTTGCGGCGCCTCTAGGGCTACCTCCTCCTGGATCATCCCCTTCTGGAACTCCACCTCGGCGTCGTCTGTGGGGCGAGGGGAGATAGCAGTCGGGAGTGAAAGACTATTCACATCCGACGAATCCAGGGATCCGCTCGACGAAGCGTCGAGCTGGGCCTTGGGTGGACTGCATGATTATGTTCGGCGTTAGAAGATACTGTGCAGTAAAGGAACACCATGAGTTATTCTGGTATCCGGATACTTACGATTTTGCCAGGGGCTTGGCCCTGGATGGCCACTCCTCTTCGCCGTCGTCGGCACTGGTGGAGTAGTCCGGGAGAAGGGTTTTTCCCTTCTTGGACCCTCCGGCCCCCCTAGTTGGGGTGGCCTTCCTTTTCTTTCCTCCCCCCGTTGGAGGGGGAGAGGCCTCTTCCTCCTCCTCCTCGCCTTCGTGGAAGGAGTGCGCTTCGGAGTCATCGGACGAGGAATCCGACACTACCAGGCGCCGGGAACTCTTTCGAGTTCCTGTGGCCTTCTTCTTGGCCTTCTTCTCTGGCACCACGTGAGGTGTCGGGACCAGCAGCTTCGCCAAGCGGGCATCTGATGGGCCTTCGGGCAAAGGAGCCGGACAGTCGGTCTGTCCGAACTTCTTCTGCCAGTCCTGTTAAAGGAATGGGAGCTTAGATCCCGCATAGAGTCAAACTATGAAAAGCAAGTATCCTGTGATGGGTAAAATAAGCTTACCGCGCTGGCTTGGCACTTCGCGCAGAATCCACGATCCTCGATAATGGGAGGGTGAACCTCGGAGCCCTTGAATAGCACCTTCCAGGCATCTTCGTGCGTTGTGTCAAAGAGCCTGGACAAAGTTTGGTGCTGGGCCGTGTCGAATTCCCACAAGTTAAAAGCCCGTCGTTGACACGGGAGGATCCGGCGGAAGAGCATGACCTGGACTACGGTGACAAGTTGAACCTGTTGGGGAACGTTGCAGAAAATTAAAATTTTTCCTACGGTTTCACCAAGATCCATCTATGAGTTCATCTAAGCAACGAGTCAAGGGAGAGAGTTTGCATCTACATACCACTTGTAGATCGCGTGCGGAAGCTTGCAAGGTGATGATGTAGTCGTACTCGACGTGATTCGAATCACCGATGACCAAGTGCTGAACGGACAGCACCTCCGCGTTCAACACACGTATGGGACGGGAGACGTCTCCTCCTTCTTGATCCAGCAAGGGGAAGGAGAGGTTGAGGAAGACAGCTCCACCGGCAGCACGACGGCGTGGTGATGGTGGAGAGGCAGTACTCCGACAGGGCTTCGCTAAGCACACGACGGAGGAGGAGAGGTGTTGGGGAGGGGAGGGCTGCGCCTTGGAGGGTGGTGCGGCTGCCCTCCCCTCACCCCTTTATTTATAGGGGGAAGG
>NC_041389.1:492121628-492127739 GCF_002162155.2 Triticum dicoccoides
GGTGCGGCGGCCTAGGGGAGAGGGGAGAGGGTGGCTTGCCCCCCAAGCCAAGGGGGGCGCCCCCTCTAGGGTTCCCCCTCAACCCTAGGCGCATGGGACCAAGGGAGGGGGGTGCGGCCAGCCCACCAGGGGCTGGCTCCCTGCCCCACGCAGCCCATGTGGCCCCCCGGGAGGGGTGGCCCCTCCCGGTGGACCCCCGGAACCCTTCCGGTGGCCCCGGTACAATACCAGTATGACCCCGAAACTTCCCGGTGTCCGTTTGACAACTTTCCATATATAAATCTTTACCTCCGGACCCTTCCGGATCTCCTCGTGACGTCCAGGATCCCATCCGGGACTCCGAACAACATTCGGTAGTCACATACTAGTCTTCCTAATAACCCTAGCGTCACCGAACCTTAAGTGTGTAGACCCTACGGGTTCGGGAGACATGCAGACATGACCGAGACGCTCTCAGTCAATAACCAACAGCGGGATCTGGATACCCATGATGGCTCCCACATGCTCCTCGATGTTGTCATCGGATGAACCACGATGTCGAGGATTCGATCAAACCCTGTATGCAATTCCCTTTGTTAATCGGTACGTTACTTGCCCGAGACTCGATCGTCGGTATCCCAATACCTTGTTCAGTCTCGTTACCGGTAAGTCACTTTACTCGTTCCGTAATGCATGATCCCGTGTCCAACACCTTGGTCACATTGAGCTCATTATGATGATGCATTACCGAGTGGGCCCAGAGATACCTCTCCGTCATACGGAGTGACAAATCCCAGTCTCGATCCGTGTCAACCCAACAGCTACTTTCGGAGATACCTGTAATGCACCTTTATAGTCACCCAGTTACGTTGTGACGTTTGATACACCCAAGGCACTCTTACGGTATCCGGGAGTTACACGATCTCATGGTCGAAGGAAGAGATACTTGACACTGGCAAAGCTCTAGCAAAACGAACTACACGATCTTTTATGCTATGCTTAGGATTGGGTCTTGTCCATCACATCATTCTCCTAATGATGTGATCCCGTTATCAACGACATCCAATGTCCATAGTCAGGAAACCATGACTATCTGTTGATCACAACGAGCTAGTCAACTAGAGGCTCACCAGGGACATATTGTGGTCTAAGTATTCACACGTGTATTACGATTTCCGGATAATACAGTTATAGCATGAATAAAAGACATTTATCATGAACATTGAAATATAATAATACTTTTATTATTGCCTCTAGGGCATATTTCCAACAGTCTCCCACTTGCACTAGAGTCACCAATCTAGTTACATTGTGATGAATCGAACACCCATAGAGTTCTGGTGTTGATCATGTTTTGCACGCGAAAGAGGTTTAGTCAGCGGATCTGCGACATTCAGATCCGTGTGTACTTTGCAAATCTCTATGTCTCCATCTTGAACATTTTCACGGATGGAGTTGAAACGACGCTTGATGTGCCTGGTCTTCTTGTGAAACCTGGGCTCCTTGGCGAGGGCAATAGCTCCAGTGTTGTCACAGAAGAGTTTGATCGGCCCCGACGCATTGGGTATGACTCCTAGGTCGGTGATGAACTCCTTCACCCAAATCGCTTCATGTGCTGCCTCCGAGGCCGCCATGTACTCCGCTTCACACGTAGATCCCGCCACGACGCTCTGCTTGCAGCTGCACCAGCTTACTGCTCCACCATTCAACATATACACGTATCTGGTTTGTGACTTAGAGTCATCCAGATCTGAGTCGAAGCTAGCGTCCACGTAACCCTTTACGACGAGCTCTTCGTCTCCTCCATAAACGAGAAACATGTCCTTCGTCCTTTTCAGGTACTTCAGGATATTCTTGACCGCTGTCCAGTGTTCCTTGCCGGGATTACTTTGGTATCTTGCTACCAAACTTACGGCAAGGTTTACATCGGGTCTGGTACACAGCATGGCATACATAATAGATCCTATGGCTGAAGCATAGGGGATGACACTCATCTCTTCTTTATCTTTTGCCATGGTCGGTGACTGAGCCGAGCTCAATCTCACACCTTGTAACATAGGCAAGAACCCCTTCTTGGACTGATCCATTTTGAACCTCTTCAAAATCTTATCAAGGTATGTGCTTCGTGAAAGACCTATGAGGCGTCTCGATCTATCTCTATAGATCTTGATGCCTAATATATAAGCAGCTTCTCCAAGGTCCTTCATTGAAAAACACTTATTCAAGTAGGCCTTAATGCTGTCCAGAAATTCTATATTATTTCCCATCAAGAGTATGTCATCTACATATAATATGAGAAATGCTACAGAGCTCCCACTCACGTTCTTGTAAACGCAGGCTTCTCCATAAGTCTGCATAAACCCAAACGCTTTGATCATCTCATCAAAGCGAATGTTCCAACTCCGAGATGCTTGCACCAGTCCATAAATGGATCGCTGGAGCTTGCATACTTTGTTAGCGTTCCGAGGATCGACAAAAACTTCCGGCTGCATCATATACAGTTCTTCCTTAAGATGCCCGTTAAGGAATGCCGTTTTGACGTCCATTTGTCATATCTCATAATCATAGTATGCGGCAATTGCTAACATGATTCGGACGGACTTCAGCTTTGCTACGGGAGAGAAAGTCTCGTCGTAGTCAATCCCTTGAACTTGTCGATAACCCTTAGCGACAAGTCGAGCTTTATAGATGGTGACATTACCATTCGCGTCTGTCTTCTTCTTAAAGATCCATTTGTTTTCTATCGCTCGCCGATCATCGGGCAAGTCTGTCAAAGTCCATACTTTGTTTTCATACATGGATTCTATCTCAGATTTCATGGCTTCAAGCCATTTGTTGGAATCCGAGCCCGCCATCGCTTCTTCATAGTTCGAAGGTTCATTGTTGTCTAACAACATGATTTCCAGGACAGGGTTGCCGTACCACTCTGGTGCGGAACGTGTCCTAGTGGACCTACGAAGTTCAGCAGTAACTTGATCCGAAGTACCTTGATAATCATCATTGTTTTCCTCTTCAGTTGGTGTGGGCATCATAGGAACGGTTTCCTGCGCTGCGCCACTTTCCCGCTCAAGAGGTAGTACTTCATCGAGTTCTACTTTCCTCCCACTTACTTCTTTTGAGAGAAACTCTTTTTCCAGAAAGCATCCGTTCTTGGCAACAAAGATCTTGCCTTCGGATCTTAGAAGGTATACCCGACAGTTTCCTTAGGGTATCCTATGAATACGCATTTTTCCGACTTGGGTTCGAGCTTTTCAGGTTGAAGTTTCTTGACATAAGCATCGCATCCCCAAACTTTTAGAAACGACAGCTTAGGTTTCTTCCCAAACCATAATTCATACGGTGTCGTCTCAACGGATTTAGACGGTGCCCTATTTAAAGTGAATGTAGCTGTCTCTAGAGCGTATCCCCAAAATGATAGCGGTAAATCGGTAAAAGACATCATAGACCGCACCATATCCAATAGGGTGCGATTGCGATGTTCGGACACACCGTTTCGCTGAGGTGTTCCAGACGGCGTGAGCTGTGAAACGATTCCACATTTCCTTAAGTGTGTACCAAATTCGTGACTTAAGTATTCTCCTCCACGATCTGATCGTAAGAATTTTATCTTTCGGTCATGTTGATTCTCTACCTCATTCTGAAATTCCTTGAACTTTTCAAAGGTCTCAGACTTGTGTTTCATTAAGTAGACATACCCATATCTACTCAAGTCATCTGTGAGAGTGAGAACATAACGATATCCTCCGCGAGCCTCAACGCTCATTGGACCGCACACATCAGTATGTATGATTTCCAATAAGTTGGTTGCTCGCTCCATTGTTCCGGAGAACGGAGTCTTGGTCATTTTTCCCAAGAGGCATGGTTCGCACGTGTAAAACGATTCATAATCAAGAGACTCTAAAAGTCCATCGGCATGGAGCTTCTTCATGCGCTTGACACCAATGTGACCAAGGCGGCAGTGCCACAAGTATGTGGGACTATCGTTATCAACTTTACATCTTTTGGCATCTACACTATGAACATGTGTAATATTACGCTCGAGATTCATTAAGAATAAACCATTGACCATCGGAGCATGACCATAAAACATATCTCTCATATAAATCGAACAACCATTATTCTCAGACTTAAATGAGTAGCCATCTCATATTAAACGAGATCCAGATACAATGTTCATGCTCAAACTTGGCACTAAATAACAATTATTAAGGTTCAAAACTAATCCCGTAGGTAAATGTAGAGGCAGCGTGTCGACGGCGATCACATCGACTCTGGAACCATTCCCGACGCGCATCGTCACCTCGTCCTTCGCCAGTCTCCGTTTATTCCGCAGCTCCTGCTGTGAGTTACAAATATGAGCAACGGCACCGGTACCAAATACCCAGGAGTTACTATGAGTACTGGTAAGGTACACATCAATCACATGTATATCAAATATACCTTTGGTGTTGCCGGCCTTCTTATCCGCTAAGTATTTGGGGCAGTTCCACTTCCAGTGACCCTTCCCCTTGCAATAAAAGCACTCAGTCTCAGGCTTGGGTCCATTCTTTGACTTCTTCCCGGTAACTGGCTTACCAGGTGCGGCAACATCTTTGCCGTCCTTCTTGAAGTTCTTCTTACCCTTGCCCTTCTTGAACTTAGTGGTCTTATTGACCATCAACACTTGATGTTCTTTCTTGATTTCAGCCTCTGCTGACTTCAGCATCGAGAACACTTCAGGAATGGTCTTTTCCATCCCCTGCATGTTGTAGTTCATCACAAAGCTCTTGTAGCTTGGTGGGAGCGACTGGAGGATTCTGTCAATGACCGCCTCATCTGGGAGGTTAATGTTCAGCTGGGTCATACGGTTGTGCAACCCAGACATCTTCAGGATGTGCTCACTGACAGAACTGTTTTCCTCCGTCTTACAACTGTAGAACTTGTCGGAGACATCATATCTCTCGACCCTGGCATGAGCTTGAAAAACTAGTTTCAGCTCTTCGAACATCTCATATGCTCCGTGGTGCTCAAAACGCTTTTGGAGCCCCGGTTCTAAGCTGTAAAGCATGCCGCACTGAACGAGGGAGTAATCATCAGCACGAGACTGCCAAGCATTCATAATGTCTTGGTTCTCTGGGACGGGAGCGTCACCTAGCGGTCCTTCTAGAACATATTGTTTCCTGGCAGCTATGAGGATGATCCTCAGGTTCCGGACCCAGTCCGTATAGTTGCTGCCATCATCTTTCAGCTTGGTTTTCTCTAGGAACGCGTTGAAGTTCATGTTGACATTAGCGTTGGCCATTGATCTACAAGACATATTTGCAAAGGTTTTAGACTAAGTTCATGATAATAAAGTTCTAATCAAATTATGAACTCCCACTTAGATTAGACATCCCTCTAGTCATCTAAGTGTTACACGATCCGAGTTGACTAGCCCGTGTCCGATCATCACGTGAGACGGACTAGTCATCGTCGGTGAACATTCTCATGTTGATCATATCTTCCATATGATTCGTGTTCGACCTTTCGGTCTCCGTGTTCCGAGGCCATGTCTGCACATGCTAGGCTCGTCAAGTTAACCCTAAGTGTTTTCGCTGTGTAAAACTGTCTTACACCCGTTGTATGTGAACGTAAGAATCCATCACAACCGATCATCACGTGGTGCTTAGAAGCGACGAGTTGTAGCAACGGTGCACAGTTAGGGGAGAACACTTCTTGAAATTTTATAAGGGATCATCTTATTTACTACCGTCGTCCTAAGTAAACAAGATGCATAAACATAATAAACATCACATGCAATTATATAGTTGTGACATGATATGGCCAATATCATATAGCTCCATTGATCTTCATCTTCGGGGCTCCATGATCATCTTGTCACCGGCTTGACACCATGATCTCCATCATCATGATCTCCATCATCGTGTCTTCATGAAGTTGTCACGCCAACGACTACTTCTACTTCTATGACTAACGTTTAGCAATAAAGTAAAGTAGTTTACATGGCGTTATTCAATGACACGCAGGTCATACAAAAAATAAAGACAACTCCTATGGCTCCTGCCGGTTGTCATACTCATCGACATGCAAGTCGTGAATCCTATTACAAAGAACATGATCTCATACATCACAATTCATCATTCATCACAACTT
>NC_041389.1:492128807-492188570 GCF_002162155.2 Triticum dicoccoides
GCACACGACGGAGGAGGAGAGGTGTTGGGGAGGGGAGGGCTGCGCCTTGGAGGGTGGTGCGGCTGCCCTCCCCTCACCCCTTTATTTATAGGGGGAAGGGAGAAGGGGGCCGGCCCCCTAGAACCCATCTAGGGGGGGGTGCGACGGCCTAGGCGAGAGGGGAGAGGGTGGCTTGCCCCCCAAGCCAAGGGGGGCGCCCCCTCTAGGGTTCCCCCTCAACCCTAGGCGCATGGGCCCAAGGGAGGGGGGTGCGGCCAGCCCACCAGGGGCTGGCTCCCTGCCCCACGCAGCCATGTGGCCCCCCGGGAGGGGTGGCCCCTCCCGGTGGACCCCCGGAACCCTTCCGGTGGCCCCGGTACAATACCGGTATGACCCCGAAACTTCCCGGTGTCCGTTTGACAACTTCCCATATATAAATCTTTACCTCTGGACCCTTCCGGATCTCCTCGTGACGTCCAGGATCCCATCCGGGACTCCGAACAACATTCGGTAGTCACATACTAGTCTTCCTAATAACCCTAGCGTCACCGAACCTTAAGTGTGTAGACCCTACGGGTTCGGGAGACATGCAGACATGACCGAGACGCTCTCAGTCAATAACCAACAGCGGGATCTGGATACCCATGATGGCTCCCACATGCTCCTCGATGTTGTCATCGGATGAACCACGATGTCAAGGATTCGATCAAACCCTGTATGCAATTCCCTTTGTCAATCGGTACGTTACTTGCCCGAGACTCGATCGTCGGTATCCCAATACCTTGTTCAGTCTCGTTACCGGTAAGTCACTTTACTCGTTCCGTAATGCATGATCCCGTGTCCAACACCTTGGTCACATTGAGCTCATTATGATGATGCATTACCGAGTGGGCCCAGAGATACCTCTCCGTCATACGAAGTGACAAATCCCAGTCTCGATCCGTGTCAACCCAACAGCTACTTTCGGAGATACCTGTAATGCACCTTTATAGTCACCCAGTTACGTTGTGACGTTTGATACACCCAAGGCACTCTTACGGTATCCGGGAGTTACACGATCTCATGGTCGAAGGAAGAGATACTTGACACTGGCAAAGCTCTAGCAAAACGAACTACACGATCTTTTATGCTATGCTTAGGATTGGGTCTTGTCCATCACATCATTCTCCTAATGATGTGATCCCGTTATCAACGACATCCAATGTCCATAGTCAGGAAACCATGACTATCTGTTGATCACAACGAGCTAGTCAACTAGAGGCTCACCAGGGACATATTGTGGTCTAAGTATTCACATGTGTATTACGATTTCCGGATAATACAGTTATAGCATGAATAAAAGACATTTATCATGAACATTGAAATATAATAATACTTTTATTATTGCCTCTAGGGCATATTTCCAACAGAACCTTGTTGTCAATCAGGTCTTTGACGCAGGTTTGGAGTCTGGTCAGCTCTGCCGAATTACCCCACGACAGGCCCATCTCTTTCCAGGAGGTGAGCCGTGTGGGGATGTCAGATCGGAATTCGGGGGCCGCTGCCCATTTAGGGTCACGTGGCTCGGTGATGTAGAACCACCCCGATTGCCACCCTTTGATGGTTTCCACAAAGGAGCCCTTGAGCCATGTGACGTTGGGCATCTTGCCCACCATGGCGCCTCCGCACTCCGCCTGCTGGCCGCCCACTACCTTCGGCTTGACATTGAAGATCTTCAGCCATAAGCCGAAGTGGGGCTTGATGCGGAGGAAGACCTCGCACACGATGATAAACGCCGAGATGTTGAGGATGAAGTTTGGGGCCAGATCGTGGAAATCCAGGCCATAGTAGAACATGAGCCCCTGGACAAATGGGTGGAGTGGGAAGCCTAGTCCGCGGAGGAAATGGGGGAGGAACACCACCCTCTCATGGGGCCTGGGGGTGGGAATGAGCTGCCCCTCATCTGGAAGCCGGTGCGCAATGTCGTTGGACAAGTATCCGACCTTCCTCAACTTTTTGATGTGCCCCTCCGTGATGGAGGAGGCAATCCACCTGCCTCCCGCTCCGGACATGGTTGGAGAAGGTTGAGGTGGGAAGTGCGGACTTGGGCACTGGAGCTCGAGTATGCGGAGATGGATAAGAAAAGGAGGAAGAAGGCGTAAATGGAAAGAGTGGATCCTTATCCCCTTATATGGGCGGACGAAACTATGTACCCCCACCAGCCTAGTAAAACTCGCTTATCACATGTAGATCCCGCCACGACGCTTTGCTTGCTGCTGCAGCAGCTTACTGCCCCACCATTCAAAATATATACGTATCCGGTTTGTGACTTGGAGCCATCCAGATCTGTGTCGAAGCTACCATTGACGTAACCCTTTACAACAAGCTCTTCGTCACCTCCATAAACGAGAAACATATCCTTAGTCCTTTTCAGGTACTTCAGGATATTCTTGACCACTGCCCAGTGTTCCATGCCGGGATTACTTTGGTATCTTGCTACCAAACTTACGGCAAGGTTTACATCAGGTGTGGTACACAACATGGCATACATAATAGACCCTATGGCCGAGGCATAGGGGATGACACTCATCTTTTCTTTATCTTCTGCCATGGTCGGGGATTGAGCCGAGCTCAATTTCACACCTTGCTACACAGGCAAGAACCCCTTCTTGGATTGATCCATATTGAACTTCTTCAATATCTTATCAAGGTATGTGCTTTGCGAAAGACCTATGAGGCATCTCGATCTATCTCTATAGATCTTGATGCCTAATATATAAGCAGCTTCTCCAAGGTCCTTCATTGAAAAACACTTATTCAAGTAGGCCTTTATGTTGTCCAAAAGTTCTATATCATTTCCCATCAAAAGTATGTCATCCACATATAATATGAGATATGCTACAGAGATCCCACTCACTTTCTTGTAAACGCAGGCTTCTCCATAAGTCTGCATAAACCCAAACGCTTTGATCATTTCATCAAAGCGAATGTTCCAACTCCGAGATGCTTGCACCAGCCCATAAATGGATCGCTGGAGCTTGCATACCTTGTTAGCATTCTTAGGATCGACAAAACCTTCCGACTGCATCATATACAACTCTTCCTTAAGATAGCCATTAAGGAATGCCGTTTTGACGTCCATTTGCCATATCTCATAATCATAGTATGTGGCAATTGCTAACATTACCATCCGCGTTTGTCTTCTTCTTAAAGATCCATTTGTTTTCTATCACTCGCCGATCATCGGGCAAGTCTGTCAAAGTCCATACTTTGTTTTCATACATGGATCCTATCTCGGATTGCATGGCTTCAAGCCATTTGTTGGAATCTGGGCTCGCCATCGCTTCTTCATAGTTCGAAGGTTCACCATTGTCTAACAACATGATTTCTAGGACAGGGTTGCCATACCATTCTGGTGTGGAACGTGTCCTTGTGGACCTACGAAGTTCAGTAGTAACTTGATCCGAAGTACCTTGATCATCATCATTAGCTTCCTCTCCAGTCGGTGCAGGCACCACGGGAACATCTTCCTGAGTTGCGCTACTTATTGGTTCAAGAGGTAGTACTTCATCAAGTTCCACCTTCCTCCCACTTACTTCTTTCGAGAGAAACTCTTTCTCCAGAAAGGACCCATTCTTGGCAACAAAGATCTTGCCTTCAGATCTGATGTAGAAGGTATACCCAATTGTTTCCTTAGGGTATCCTACGAAGACGCATTTTTCCAACTTGGGTTCGAGCTTTTCAGGTTGAAGTTTCTTGACATAAGCATCGCATCCCCAAACTTGTAGAAACGACAGCTTAGGTTTCTTTCCAAACCATAATTCATACGGTGTCGTCTCAACGCATTTAGATGGTGCCCTATTTAAAGCGAATGTAGCTGTCTCTAAAGTGTATCCCCAAAATGATAGCGGTAAATCGGTAAGAGACATCATAGACCGCACCATATCCAATAGAGTGTGATTACGACGTTCGGACACACCGTTACGCTGAGGTGTTCCAGGCGGCGTGAGTTGTGAAACAATTCCATATTTCCTTAAGTGCGTACCAAACTCATGACTTAAATATTCTCCCCCACGATCTGATCGTAAGAACTTTATTTTTCTGTCTCGTTGATTTTCTACCTCATTCTGAAATTCCTTGAACTTTTCAAAGGTCTCAGACTTGTGTTTCATTAAGTAGACATACTCATATCTACTTAAGTCATCAGTGAGGGTGAGAACGTAATGATAGCCACCGCGAGCCTCCACGCTCATTGGACCGCACACATCAGTATGTATAATTTCCAATAAGTTGGTTGCTCGCTCCATTGTTCCGGAGAACGGAGTCTTGGTCATTTTGCCCAAGAGGCATGGTTCGCATGTGTCAAATGATTCAAAATCAAGACTCTAAAAGTCCATCCACATGGAGCTTCTTCATGCGTTTGACACCAATGTGACCAAGGCGGCAGTGCCACAGATATGTGGGACTATCATTATCAATCTTACATCTTTTGGTATTCACACTATGAATATGTGTAACATCACGTTCGAGATTCATTAAGAATAAACCATTGACCAGCGGGGCATGACCATAAAACATATCTCTCATATAAATAGAACAACCATTATTCTCAGATTTAAATGAGTAGCCATCTCGTATTAAACGAGATCCATATACAATGTTCATGCTCAAAGCTGGCACTAAATAACAATTATTGAGGTTTAAAACTAATCCCAGAGGTAAATGTAGAGGTAGCGTGCCAACGGCGATCACATCGACCTTGGAACCATTCCCGATGCGCATCGTCACCTCGTCCTTCACCAGTCTTCGCTTATTCTGCAGCTCCTGTTTTTGAGTAACAAATATGAGCAACCGCACCGGTATCAAATACGCAGGAGCTACTACGAGTACTGGTAAGGTACACATCAATAACATGTATATCACATATACCTTTGGTGTTGCCGGCCTTCTTATCCGCTAAGTACTTGGGGCAGTTCCGCTTCCAGTGACCGTTTCCCTTGCAATAAAAGCACTCAGTCTCAGGTTTGGTCCGTGCTTTGGCTTCTTCTTGGCAACTGGCTTACCGGGCGCGGAAACTCCCTTACCGTCCTTCTTGAAGTTCTTCTTACCCTTGCCTTTCTTGAAACTAGTGGTTTTATTGACCATCAACACTTGATGCTCCTTTTTGATTTCTACCTCCGCTGATTTCAGCATTGAAAATACCTCAGGAATAGTTTTCACCATCCCCTGCATATTGTAGTTCATCACAAAGCTCTTGTAGCTAGGTGGGAGCGACTGAAGGATTCTGTCAATGACCGCGTCATCCGGGAGGTTAACTCCCAGCTGAGACAAGCGGTTGTGCAACCCAGACATTTTGAGTATGTGCTCGCTGACAGAACTATTCTCCTCCATCTTACAACTGTAGAACTTGTCGGAGACTTCATATCTCTCGACCCGGGCATGAGCTTGGTAAACCATTTTCAGCTCTTGGAACATCTCATATGCTCCGTGCTGCTCAAAATGCTTTTGGAGCCCCGGTTGTAAGCTGTAAAGCATGCCGCACTGAACCAGGGAGTAATCATCACTACGCGACTGCCAGGCGTACATAACGTATTGAGTTGCTGGGAAAATGGGTGCTTCACCTAGTGGTGCATCTAGGACATATGCTTTCTTGGCAGCTATGAGGATGATCCTCAAGTTCCGGACCCAGTCTGTATAGTTGTTGCCATCGTCTTTCAGCTTGGTTTTCTCTAGGAACGCGTTGAAGTTGAGGGAAACATTAGCGTGGGCCATTTGATCTACAAGACATATTGCAAAAGTTTTAGACTAAGTTCATGATAATTAAGTTCATCTAATCAAATTATTTAATGAACTCCCACTCAGATAGACATCCCTCTAGTCATCTAAGTGATCCATGATCCGAGTCAACTAGGCCGTGTCCGATCATCACGTGAGACGGACTAGTCATCATCGGTGAACATCTTCATGTTGATCGTATCTTCTATACGACTCATGTTCGACCTTTCGGTCTCTTGTGTTCCGAGGCCATGTATGTACATGCTAGGCTCGTCAAGTCAACCTAAGTGTTTTTGCATGTGTAAATCTGTCTTACACCCGTCGTATGTGAACGTTAGAATCTATCACACCCGATCATCACGTGGTGCTTTGAAACAACGAACTTTCGCAATGGCGCACAGTTAGGGGGAACACTTTCTTGAAATTATTATGAGGGATCATCTTATTTACTACCGTCGTTCTACGCAAATAAGATGCAAAAACATGATAAACATCACATGCAATCAAATAGTGACATGATATGGCCAATATCATTTTGCTCCTTTTGATCTCCATTTTCGGGGCGCCATGATCATCATCGTCATCGAAGTGACACCATGATCTCCATGATCGTGTCTCCATGAAGTTGTCTCACCAACTATTACTTCTACTACAATGGCTAACGGTTTAGCAATGAAGTAAATTAATTACATGGTGTTATTCAGTGACACGCAGGTCATACAATAAATAAAGACAACTCCTATGGCTCCTGCCGGTTGTCATACTCATCGACATGCAAGTCGTGATTCCTATTACAAGAACATGATCAATCTCATATATCACATATATTTCATTCATCACATCCTTTTTGGCCATATCACATCACAAGGCATATGCTGCAAAAACAAGTTAGACGTCCTCTAATTGTTGTTGCATGTTTTTACGTGGCTGCAATAGGGTTCTAGCAAGAATGTTTCTTACCTACGTCAAAACCACAACATGATATGCCAATTTCTATTTACCCTTCATAAGGACCCTTTTCATCGAATCCGATCCGACTAAGGTGGGAGAGACAGACACCCGCTAGCCACCTTATGCAACTAGTGCATGTCAGTCGGTGGAACCTGTCTCACGTAAGTGTACGTGTAAGGTCGGTCCGGGCCGCTTCATCCCACGATGCCGCCAAAACAAGATAAGACTAGTAGTGGCAACTAAACTGACAAAATCTACGCCCACAACAAAATTGTGTTCGACTCATGCATAGAAACTACGCATAGACCTAGCTCATGATGCCACTGTTGTGGATCGTTGCAGAAAATAAAATTTTCTACGCATCACCAAGAACAATCTATGGAGCAACTAGAAACGAGAGAGAGAGGAGTGCATATTCATACCCCTAAAGACCGTGAGACGGAAGCATTACAAGAACGCGGATGAGGGAGTCGTACTCGAAGCAATTCAAATCGCGGTGGACTCCGATCTTAGCGCCGAACAACAACACCTCCACGTTCAACACACGTGCAGCCTGGTGACGTCTCCCGCGCCTTGATCCAGCAAGGAGGAGGGAGAGGTTGAGGAAGAGAGCTCCAATAGCAGCACGACGGTGTGGTGGTGATGGAGAGGCAGTACTCCGGCAGGGCTTCGCCAAGCTCTTACAGAGGAGGAGAGGTGTTGGGGAGGGGAGGGGCTGCGCCTTAGGTGTGGTGCTGCAGCCCTCCCCTCGCCCCTCTATTTATAGGAGAAGGGGGAAGGGGGGCGGCCCCCTCTAGATGAGATCTAGAGGGGGGGAGACAAAGGGGAGGGGGCTTGCCCCCCAAGCAAGGGGGGCGCCCCCTTTAGCCCCCCCCAACCCTAGGCGCATGGGCCCAAGGGGGGATGCGCCCAGCCCTCCAAGGGCTGGTTCCCTTCCCACTACGGCCCATGAGGCCCTCCGAGAGAGGTGGCCCCTCCCGGTGGACCCCCGAAACCCCTCGGGTGGCCCCGATACAATACCGGTATGCCTCCGAACTTTTCCGGTGACCGTATGACAACTTCCCATATATAAATCTTCACCTCCGGACCATTCCGGAACTCCTCGTGACGTCCAGGATCTCATCCGGGACTCCGAACAACATTCGGTAATCACATACAAGTCTTCCTAATAACCCTAGCGTCATCGAACCTTAAGTGTGTAGACCCTACGGGTTCGGGAATCACGTAGACATGACCGAGATAGCTCTCCAATCAATAACCAACAGCGGGATCTGGATACCCATGTTGGCTCCCACATGTTCCACGATGATCTCATTGGATGAACCACGATGTCGAGGATTCAAGTAATCCCGTAAACAATTCCCTTTATCAATCGGTACGTTACTTGCCCAAGATTTGATCGTCGGTATCCCAATACCTTATTCAATCTCGTTATCGGCAAGTCACTTTACTCATTACATAATGCATGATCCCGTGACTAACCACTTAGTCACATTGAGCTCATTATGATGATGCATTACCAAGTGGGCCCAGAGATACCTCTCCGTCATACGGAGTGACAAATCCCAGTCTCGATTCGTGCCAACCCAACAGACACTTTTGGAGATACCTGTAGTGCACCTTTATAGTCACCCAGTTACGTTGTGACGTTTGGTACACCCAAAGAACTCCTACGGTATCCGGGAGTTACACAATCTCATGGTCTAAGGAACTGATACTTGACATTTAGAAAAGCTTTAGCAAACGAACTACACGATCTTGTGCTATGCTTAGGATTCGGTCTCATCCATCACATCATTCTCCTAATGATGTGATCTCGTTATCAATGACATCCAATGTCCATAGTCAGGAAACCATGACCATCTGTTGATCAAGGAGCTAGTCAACTAGAGGCTCACTAGGGACATGTTGTGGTCTATGTATTCACACATGTATCACTGTTTCCGGTTAATACAATTATAGCATGAATAATAGACAATTATCATGAACAAGGAAATATAATAATAATCATTTTATTATTGCCTCTAGGGCATATTTCCAACAAGGTGGACCCTCCCGGTGGACCCCCGGAACCCCTTCGGTGGTCCCGGTACAATAATGGCAAACCCTCGAATATTTCTGGTTACCGTATGATGACTTCCCATATGTAAATATTCACCTGTGGACCATTCTAGAACTCCTCGTGACGTCCGGGATCTCATTCGGCACTCCGAACAACATTAGGTAACCACATACTAATTCCCATAACAACTTGTGTCACCGAACCTTAAGTGTGTAGACTCTACGGGTTAGGGAATCGTGCAGACATGACTGAGACATCTCTCCGGCCAATAACCAACAGCGGGATCTGGATACCCATGTTGGCTCCCACATGTTTCACGATGATCTCATCGGATGAACCACAATGTCAAGGATTCAAGCAATCCCGTATACAATTCCCTTTGTCAATCGGTGCGTTACTTGCCCGAGATTCGATCATCAGTATCCCAATACCTTGTTCAATCTTGTTACCGGCAAGTCACTTTACTCGTTGCATAATGCATGATCCCGTGACTAACTACTTAGTCACATTGAGCTCATTATGATGATGCATTATTGAGTGGGCCTAGAGATACCTCTCCGTCATACGGAGTGACAAATCCCAGTCTTGATTCGTGCCAACCCAACAAACACTTTCGGAGATACCTATAGTGCACCTTTATAGTCACCCAGTTACGTTGTGACGTTTGGTAGACCCAAAGCATTCCTACGGTATCCGGGACACAATCTCATGGTCTAAGGAAATGATACTTGACATTAGAAAAGCTTTGGCAAATGAACTACACAATCCTGTGCTATGCTTAGGATTGGGTCTTGTCCATCACATCATTCTGCTAATGATGTGATCCCGTTATCAATGACATCCAATGTCCATAGTCAGGAAACGATGACCATCTGTTGATCAATGAGCTAGTCAACTAGAGGCTCACTAGGGACATGTTGTGGTCTATGTATTCACACATGTATTATGGTTTCCGGTCAATACAATTATAGCATGAACAATAGACAATTATCATGAACAAGGAAATATAATAATAATCATTTTATTATTGCCTCTAGGGCATATTTCCAACAAACGTGGCCCGTGAGGATCATCATCTAAGCCCGTCAACCCCTGCTTGTTCGCCGAAGTTCTGGATCCGGGATGTATACTCTCTCACCGTCATTAGCCTTGTTAAAATTGCCAACGACTCTAAACCCTGTCATCTCACCAGTCCATGTGTTCAGTACAACCTCTTTTAAGTAGTATGGCGACACAAAGCAGACGACATCCAACTCAATCTGTGAGCAAGGCAGGTGCAACAACTTTGGTTTGTTGCATGTACACTCACATGTTGGATAAAATTCTGTTCCAATTTTTACATCATGCGTCTTCACCTCATTCGCAGAACCAAAAACATCGGTAGGTAGCTGAACCTCATACCTCCTTTCCTGATTACCTACGAGTATCATAGTGTGCTTCTTTGCTTTCTCTATCTTCTCTGCCATATACTCCATGACACGATTACAATAAGGTGTGTTCTGATTATCTATAATATGCTTCTTTGCTAACTCGTGCCGGTCCCTGAAATATCTCAAAGTGCCATGGAATATAGCCTCCACAATAGTTGTGAGTGGCAATGCTCTATTCCCTCTGAGTACAAAGTTATACACCTCTGCAAGGTTGGTTGTCATGTGGCCATACCTAGCTCCATGGGTGTCATGCAGCAAAGACCAATTCACGGGAGGCTCTTTCTCTATCCATTCTGAAAAATCCTTTATTGCCCTCCCCTTCTTTCTCTTAGTATTAGGAGGGTCAATTGCTGGCAAGTCACAAAGACCAATTGGCTCCTCTAGCTCCACCATGAGTGTTGCTAATTGTTGTTGGTATTTTTTCATTTTCTTCCTGGCACGAACCTGCTTCTTATTAAACTCATCAAGTTTTGACCAAATAATTTGATATTTACACTCCTGGTTCTGCTTGCACAATTTTTTAAACAAGTTCATCAACCGCTTGTTCTTGAACTGTGAGAAAAAGTTAGCCCCAAGATGGCGCATGCACCACCGGCTCTGCAAATCCTTCCAAGGTGTTGGTTCATCTACTATTGGATTCCTTAATGTCTTCACAACCTTCAATATACCAGCATGCCTATCATGAATGACACACATGTTTGGTCGATCCTTCATGATGGCAATTTTCACTTGTCGAAAGAACCATACCCAACTCGGAAAGTTCTCACCCTCCACAAATGCCATGGTAAGTGGAATGGTTTGATTGTTTCCATCCACACCAATGGCAGTCATGATTTGCCCTTTGTACTGACCAGTCAAGAATGTACCATCCACAAACATCACAGGAGGACAATGCCGGAAAGCTTCAATGCACATAGCGAAAGAGAAGAATACTTGTTTCAACACCTTGAAACCTGGTATACTCAGCAACCTTGTATGTTGTAAGTTAACATAAGTGCCGGCATTCCTCTCCTTCAGTACATCCAGGAGACGGACAACATTATCATATGAGTCGAAGAACGTCCCAAACCTTTCCTCCATAGCCTTCTTCTTAGCCCTGCAAGCCTTCCCATAAGGAATGTTATAATTCCATCTGACCTTCACTTCTGTCTGGATGTGTTTTGCTTTCATATCTTTTTTCTCCACTATCTCAGTATACATGAGTTGCGCAATGAGAGTTGAAGTCAGGTTTGGATGACGAACCAACAAGTTTTTCCTCACACAATTATGTGGGACCACATTGGTGACAACCCAGTGGATGTTATACTTTGGCACATGCCTGTGCACCTTCATAGGACAACCTGTTTATACACACTTCACGATATAGTTTGTTGTGTTTGATATGTGTGTCCGGAAAACCCTCTGAGTAGACATTGCCCACTTTATCACCGCATATTTCAATTTTTTCTCTGTATCAAACATAGCCCCTATCTAGACTTAGTTCAGATTATATTGCCATGGAGTCTCATGGCCATCGTTCACAGTAAGGCCGGTGGATATGTCCTGATTCCATGCAGAAGGAAACGGTACCTCCACTTCATCCTCAGAATTTTCAGAATCCAGATCGTCCACATATCCATCCTCGTCCTCTTCCTCCATCACCCTCTGCATTTCATCGCCTTCCTCATCCCCATCAGCAACACCAGAACCAACTAATATTATCGACTGAATATTCTGCCTAGTATCATGACCACAAACATTGTCCAACATGTAGTCTGACTCTTTCTCATCTTGGCTAGGATCCACATCCGGTGGCTGTGACCCGGATAAATGAATCTCGTTAGCAACTTGACTACCCTGGTCGGGTTCATACCCCACATGGAGTTGTACGGTATTATCCTCTTTCGCCACTGGCAGCACTAGGACATATGGGTGGATTTTTCGGTCTCGGCAATGACTTAACAGGGTCAACCAATGCTGGCTTCTATCTATCGGCATCAACTCCCACCTGACATTTTTACAGGATTTGGTCCACAATGCATGAATACTGACGGAACATACTTTAGGATCCAACCCAAAACTAGTAGTCAACCAATGCTTGAACTGTCTAATGTCCAGTCTGTCCGGGTCTGGAAGTGTCATGACGCCATTTTTAAACTCGCTAAGATCAACCCCCAACTCATTATATCAAAAATTACCAGGGCCATAGTAAACAGTCAAATTTACTAATACATACATTTTCACCTGTCAGACATTGCCACCTTCTAATTAATCGCAATGAACAAAATTATTACCCGCTACACTAACTATCCGCTAAAATGCCAGCACAAACTAATTAACACTAAAAAATGTGACGCGTGATTATACCTTCGACGCGTGTGGCCACCTCATGGAGAATTTGCACCAATAGACGACACCAACGCCATCCCCTCGGCGGCACGAAGCTGCACCTCTTCCTCACCAGCCAAACCGCCTCCTCCTCCTCAGTCCACCATGGCTTCTCCTCCTCCTCACCCCATCATGACCCCACCTCACTTGTACACACAAATAGCTATCCTATGGGGAAAAATGACCGTAGGCCAGTGGAGATGGCTACGATCTACCATTTATGTGGTTTGGATTCGAAAATAGGTGGAGAAACGAAGAGATCAGCGAGAGGGGGGGGGCGATGTACAGAGAGGAACGAGAGAGAGAGCAAGAACAGCGAGAGGAAAAAGAAGACCAGCTCGGGCCTTATCCAAAGCTCTTCGGCCGCTGGCTGGCCGAAGAGGCCCGTCTTTGGCCCAGTTCACGCAGTCTTCAGCCACGCTTAACCGAAGAGGTCTCTTCGGGCTTCGGCCGGCCGAAAAGGCCCACTTCGGCCAACGGTTGACCGACGGGGTGCTACTTTTGCAAATAATGTGTCAACACTGGTAGTTTCTGAAATTGCTATAAAAACGTGCTACTTTTGAAAAAAAATCACGATGATGAGCCTGCCAAGCCTAGATTCAATGGGGAAGGGAGGAGTGGTGGCCTTCATGGGACCAAGCATCGGCGGGCTCCTATGCTCTACTCTTCCTCGCTGTCGGCGCCCGTGGATGTGCCGACTTCCTTGTCGTGGCATCGGGGCGCGGCCAGCGCGGAGCTGGTGATGTCATTTGTGCCCTAGTCAAATTATGTCGCCGCCTCATCGATCTCTGTGAAGGCGGATTTTTTTTCACCTACAAGATGTGTTCGCACTAGAGCTTGCGGCGGATGTCACGGGCGACACGTAGGATAGGAGCAGTGCCTCTGTCATGATCCCAAGGTCAGAAGGCGACGATCAGGCCCAGCCCAAGAGGAGGAGACGGGCCAACCGGCTATTCGACCCAGCCACCTGGGAAATGGGTGGATAAGTAGTGGTGTGGGTGTGTGGAGTAGAGGCATTGAGTGAATTGGGTTGTAATCCTCTCCTTCCCTGACCTCTCTCTCTTCCTCTCTCAGGAACCCTAGCTTTCGATCCCCTTTCCTCTTCCTTTCGAATTTCCTGTACTCCACCATGGATTCAATGAATTGAGAGAGAGACCATAACATATGGTATCAGATTTGCCACAATACCTCCAGAAACCCACCTTTTCCACGCGTCAGCAACGACAACCAGTGGCGATGGAGCAGCGTGTCGACGAGCTAGCGGCGACCCTCAAGCTGATCCAAGAGCAAAACGCCCCCATCTAGAAGGCAGTGGCAGCATCCACGACCCTCTTCAAGGAGATCAAGCCCTCGGTCCTCGATCTTGCGGAGTGGTGCCGACGTTGGACCAAGCGGTGACGGATCTGTGGGATGATTTGGGTGTAGTGCGGCGCGACCTCGACCACGTCATACGCAACCCGATCCTGTCACCGAAGCTGGCTGATCTTCCGTCGCTGATGCCGCAGCCACCGCCACACGACGCCTTTGTCGCAGCCGCGACCACCTCCAGGCCCAATGGCCGCCATGATGACACAACTTTTTGGGGGGCGTGATCTGGGGTAGTGACTACCCGGGTCCCACCTCCGATCACGGGTACATTTGTAGGCCCTGATAATCGTTCTCGTTCACTAATTCGCTCACCCGAGCCGCGTCAATTTTCCTCTGGTTTGTCGCGGTTCCGTCAACCCTCGCGCTCGGGTAGCCTGCATCATTTTCGTTCATCTCTTCCACCCAGACCCAAGATGGATTTTCCTATGTTTGTGGGGGACAGACCACACAGTTGGAAACGCAATTGCGAGTCGTATTTTCGGGTGTTCCACCTTGATCCAGAGTTATGGGTCGACACGGCAGCGATGCATTTCTCTGGCCCAGCTATGCTCTGGTTGGAGAATGGGGGATTTGATCTTAGTCAGATGGCATGGGAGCATTTCTGTTCGCTGGTTTGTGACTAGTTCGAGCGCAACGAGTTCAATTTCTTGTTGCATCAACTCTTTCATCTTCGTCAAACTGACTCAGTGTCAGAGTACACCACTCAGTTCAATGATCTCATGCATTCTCTCTTAGCGCATAGTAGTTCTTGGGATCCTGCCTTGTTTCCCTCCCATTTTGTTGATGGTCTTAAGGATGAAATTCGAGTTGTTGTTATTGTACACAATCCGCGAGACATGGATACTGTTGTTTCCTTGGCATATTTGAAGGAAGAAGCGCTGGAAATCTCGAAGCGGCGTGAATCATGCCATTCGGACAATGGCTCTGGTGGTCACTCCCATTTGCGGGGTGCAATGCCTTTGCCTCCACCACCGGGGCGTCGTCCTCCACTTCCGGAGAAGGCGCATGATCGGAGAACAGCACCCAATGCTATGGCACATGCAGCTCCATCCATGGATGAGCGTTTGACCACTCTCCGTGCGTACTGATACGTCTCCAATGTATCTATAATTTCTGATTGTTCCATGCTATTCTATTACCCGTTTTGGATTATGGGCTTTACTTTACACTTTTATATCATTTTTGGGACTAACCTACTAACCGGAGGCCCAGCCCGAATTGCTGTTTTTTGCCTATTTCAGTGTTTCAAAGAAAAGGAATATCAAACGGAGTCCAAACGGAATGAAACCTTCGGGAGCGTGATTTTTGGAACAAACGTGATCCAGAGGACTTGGAGTGGAAGTCAAGAAACGAGCGAGGCAGCCACGAGGGTGGAGGGCGCCCCCCTACTGGGCGCGCCCCCTATCTTGTGGCCCCCTCGATCGTCCACCGACGTACTTCTTCCTCCTATATATACCCACATACCCCGAAAACATCAAAAGTGACCATGAAAACCTAGTTCCATCGCCGTAACCTTCTGTATCCGCGAGATCCCATCTTGGAGCCGTCACCGGCGCTCCGCCGGAGGGGGAATCCACCACAGAGGGCCTCTACATCATCTCCAAGGCCTCTCCGATGAGTTGTGAGTAGTTTACCACAGACCTTTGGGTCCACAGTTATTAGCTAGATGGCTTCTTCTCTCTCTTTGAATCTCAATATCATGTTCTCCTTGACCTTTTTGGAGATCTATTCGATGTAACTCATTTGTGGTGTGTTTGTTGAGATCCGATGAATTGTGGGTTTATGATCAAGTTTATCTATGAGAAATATTTGAATCTCCTCTGAATTCTTTTATGTATGATTAAGTTATCTTTGCAAGTCTCTTCGAATTATCAGTTTGGTTTGGCCTACTAGATTGATCTTTCTTGCAATAGGAAAAGTGCTTAGCTTTGGGCTCAATCTTGCGGTGTCCTTTCCTAGTGACAGCAGGGGCAGCAAGGCACGTATTGTATTGTTGCCATCGAGGATAAAAAGATGGGGTTTATATCAAATTGCATGAGTTTATCCCTTTACATGCTGGATAGCGGTCGATGTGTGGAGTAATAGTAGTAGATGCAGGTAGGAGTCGGTCTACTTGTCACGGACATGATGCCTATATACATGATCATGCCTAGATAATCTCATAATTATTCGCTTTTCTATCAATTGCTCGACAATAATTTGTTCACCCACCGTAATACTTATGCTATCTTGAGAGAAGCCACTAGTGAAACCTATGGCCCCTGGGTCTATCTCTTATCATATAAGTCTGCTATCTACTTTTATTTGCATCTTTACTTTTCTAATCTATATTATAAAATACCAAAAATATATTTATCTTATCATATTATCTCTATCAGATCTCACTTTCGCAAGTGGCCTTGAAGGGATTGACAACCCCTTTATTGCGTTGGTTGTGAGTTCTTGTTTGTTTGTGTAGGTGCGTGGGACTTCTGAGGAGCCTCCTACTGGATTGATACCTTGGTTCTCAAAAACTGAGGGAAATACTTACGCTACTGTGCTGCATCACCCTTTCCTCTTCAAGGAAAACCAACGCAAGCTCAAGACGTAGCAAGAAGGATTTCTGGCACCGTTGCCGGGGAGGTCTTCGCTCAAGTTAAGACATACCAAGTACCCATCACAAACTCATCTCCCTCGCATTACATTATTTGCCATTTGCCTCTCGTTTTCCTCTCCCCCACTTCACCCTTGTTGTTTTATTCGCCCTTCTTTTGTTCGTCTTTTCGTTTGCTTTGATGTCTTACTTGGCTCGTTTGATCATTTGGTTGGAATAGTTGTTTATTTATTGCTAAACAGAGAACCTAAGATCTATGGATCCTCATACGCTTGCTAATATTTTTAAGAGATCCAATTATGATGAACCAATTGCTAGTGAGTTTTGTGCACTAGATTATCTTTATGAAGTTTTGCTTGAAATTCGTGAATCTGAAAATTGTGATGAAGAAATTTATGAAGAGATTCATGATGGCTCCTTGAATGAAAAGCATGATTGCAATGATATGACTAAAAATTCCCTTAATGTCAATTGTGCTAATAATATGCAAAACCCTAAGCTTGGGGATGCTAGTTTTGCTATGTCTACTACTTGTTGCAATGATCATGATTGGGGCGATTCTTCTTATGATCTTGAAAATTTATTTAAGCCCCATGATGAATATGAGATTGATAATAGTGTTTGCAATAATATTGAAAGCGGGTTTGGAATAGTGTCAACTTTAGATCCCATGTATTTGGAGAATGTTCAATCTTATGGTATTTTTGATAAAAGTGGGTTTGGAGAGGTCATGACTTTAGTTAATGTTAATCCCACTATTTTGGAAGAGTGTCAACTTCGCATGCATGTGGATCATGTTGAAAATATTTTATGTGATAGCTATTTTGTTGAATTTGCTTATGATCCTACATGTAATTATTATGAGAGAGGAAAATACGGTTGAAGAAATTTTCATGTTACTAAATTACCTCTCTTCATGTTGAGATTGCTATCATCTCTTTGTTCTTCCTTGCATATGCTAGTTTTTGCTTGCCTTGATAATTTTTTTGCTTACAAGATGCCTATGCATAGGAAGTATGTCAGACTTAGATGTGTTTTCATGTTTTAGTTAGTGTTTGTGCCAAGTAGAACCTATAGGATAACCTATGGTAATAGTTAATTTGATTGTGCTGAAAAACAGAAACTTTGCGCTCACGAGAAAAAATTCAATAAATCACAGAAATGTGCTTTTGTGTTGATTCTTCTTGATTTAGATCAATAGACAAATTACCTAGGGAGACCTATTTGTTTAGGATTTTTAGAGTTCCATAAGTATTCAAAAGTTACAGATTTCTACAGACTGTTCTGTTTTTGACAAATTCTGCTTTTCGTGTGCTGTTTGCTTATTTTGATGCATCTATGGCTAGTATGTAAGGATATGAACCATAGAGAACTTGGAATATAGTAGGTTAACACCAATATAAGGAAAGAATGAGTTCATTACAGTACCTTATGTGGTGGTTTTTCTTTCTTGCACTAATGGAGCTTATGAGATTTCCTGTTGAGTTTTGTGTTGTGAAGTTTTCAAGTTTTGGGTAAAGATTTGATGGATTATGGAATAAGGAGTGGCAAGATCCTAAGCTTGAGAATGCCCATGGCACCCCAAGATATTCAATAATAGCCAAAAGTCTAAGATTGGGGATGCCCCGGAAGGCATCTTCTTTTTCGTCTTCGTCTATCGGTAACTTTACTTGGAGCTATATTTTTATTCGCCACATGATATGTGTTTTGCTTGGAGCGTCTTGTATGATATTAGTCTTTACTTTTTAGTTTACCACAATCATCCTTTCTGTACACACCTTTTGGGAGAAACCCACTTGATTGGAATTTATTAGTAAACTCTATGTGCTTCCCTTATATCTTTTGAGCTAGATAGTTTTTGCTCTAGTGTTTCACTTATATCTTTTAGAGCACGGCGGTGGCTTAACTTTGTAGAAATTGTTGATCTCTCATGCTTCACTTATATTATTTTGAGAGTATCTTAGAACAGCATGGTATTTGCTATGGTTATAAAATTGGTCCTAGAATGATGGGCATCCAAGTTGGGTATAATAAAAACTATCATAAAAGTGAATTGGATGCTATGATCAATTTGATGCTTGATAATTGTTTTGAGATATTAGGATGGTGATATTAGAGTCATGCTAGTTGGGTGATTATGAATTTAAAGAATACTTGTGTTGAAGTTTGTGATTCCCGTAGCATGCACGTATGGTGAACCGCTTTGTGATGAAGTTGGAGCACAATTTTATTTATTGATTATCTTCCTAATGAGTGGCAGTCGGGGACGAGCGATGGTCTTTTCCTACCAATCTATCCCCCTAGGAGCATGCGCGTAGTACTTTGTTTTCAACGGCTTGTAGATTTTTGCAATAAGTATATGAGTTCTTCATGACTAATGTTGAGTCCATGGATTATACGCACTCTCACCCTTCCACCATTGCTAGCCTCTCTTGTGCCGCACAACTTTCGCCGGTACCATACACCCACCATATACCTTCCTCAAAACAGCCACCATACCTACCTATTATTGCATTTCCATAGCCATTCCGAGATATATTGACATGCAACTTTCCACCGTTCCGTTCATATGACACGCATTGTCATTGTCATATTGCTTTTGCATGATCTTATAGTTGACATCGTATTTGTGGAAAAGCCACCTTCATAATTTTTCATACATGTCACTCTTGATTCATTGCATGTCCCGGTAAATCGCCAGAGGCATTCATATAGAGTCATATCTTGTTCTAAGTATTAAGTTGTAATCTTGAGTTGTAAGTAAATAAAAGTGTGATGATCTTCATTATTAGAGCATTGTCCCAGTGAGGAAAGGATGATGGAGACTATGATTCCCCCACAAGTCGGGATGAGACTTCGGACTTTATAAAAAAAGAGGCCAAAGAGCCCACCAAATAAAAAAAGGCCAAAAAAAGGAGAAAGGCCAAATAAAAAATGAGAGAAAAAGAGAGAAGGGACAATGCTACTATCCTTTTTACCACACTTGTGCTTCAAAGTAGCACCATGATCTTCATAATAGAGAGTCTCCTATGTTGTCACTTTCATATACTAGTGAGAATTTTTCATTATAGAACTTGGCTTGTATATTCCAATGATGGGCTTCCTCAAAATGCCCTAGGTCTTCGTGAGCAAGCAAGTTGGATGCACACCCACTTAGTTTCTTTTGTTGAGCTTTCATACATTTATAGCTCTAGTGCATCAGTTGCATGGCAATCCCTACTCACTCACATTGATATCTATTAATGGGCATCTCCATAGCCTGTTGATACGCCTAGTTGATGTGAGACTATCTTCTCCTTTTTTGTCTTCTCCACAACCACCATTCTATTCCACATATAGTGCTATGTCCATGGTTCACACTCATGTATTGCGTGAAAGTTGAAAAAGTTTGAGATTGCTAAAGTATGAAACAATTGCTTGGCTTGTCATTAGGGTTGTGCATGATTAAATACTTTGTTTGATGAAGATAGAGCAACAGCCAGACTATATGATTTTGTGGGGATAACTTTCTTTAGCCATGTTATTTTGAGAAGATATGATTGCTTAGTTAGTATGCTTGAAGTATTACTATTTCTTATGTAAATATGAACTTTTATTTTGAATCATTTGGATCTGAACATTCCTGCCACAATAAAGAAAATTACATTCATAATTATGCTAGGTAGCATTCCACATCAAAAATTCTGTTTTTATCATTTATCTACTCGAGGATGAGCAGGAATTAAGCTTGGGGATGCTTGATATGTCTCCAATGTATCTATAATTTTTGATTGTTCCATGCTATTATATTACCCGTTTTGGATGTTTATGGGCTTTACTTTACACTTTTATATCATTTTTGGGACTAATCTACTAACCGGAGGCCCAGCCCGAATTGTTGTTTTTTTGCCTATTTCAGTGTTTCAAAGAAAAGGAATATCAAACGGAGTCCAAACGGAATGAAACCTTCGGGAGCGTGATTTTTGGAACAAACGTGATCCAGAGGACTTGGAGTGGAAGTCAAGAAACGAGCGAGGCGGCCACGAGGGTGGAGGGCGCCCCCCCCCCTACTGGGCGCCCCCTTGTCTCGTGGCCCCCTCGATCATCCACCGATGTACTTCTTCCTCCTATATATACCCACGTACCCCGAAAACATCAGAAGTGACCATGAAAACCTAGTTCCACCATCGTAACCTTTTGTATCCGCGAGATCCCATCTTGGAGCCGTCGCCGGCGCTCCGCCGGAGGGGGAATCCACCACAGAGGGCCTCTACATCTCCAAGGCCTCTCCGATGAGTTGTGAGTAGTTTACCACAGACCTTCGGGTCCATAAATATTAGCTAGATGGCTTCTTCTCTCTCTTTGAATCTCAATACCATGTTCTCCTTGATCTTCTTGGAGATCTATTCGATGTAACTCTTTTTGCGGTGTGTTTGTCGAGATCCGATGAATTGTGGGTTTATGATCAAGTTTATTTATGAGAAATATTTGAATCTCCTCTGAATTCTTTTATGTATGATTAAGTTATCTTTGCAAGTCTCTTCGAATTATCAGTTTGGTTTGGCCTACTAGATTGATCTTTCTTGCAATGGGAGAAGTGCTTAGCTTTGGGTTCAATCTTGCGGTGTCCTTTCCCAGTGACAGCATGGGCAGCAAGGCAGGTATTGTATTGTTGCCATCGAGGATAAAAAGATGGGGTTTATATCATATTGCATGAGTTTATCCCTCTACATCATGTCATCTTTCGTAATGCATTACTCTATTCTTTATGAACTTAATACTCTAGATGCATGCTGGATAGCGGTCGATGTGTGGAGTAATAGTAGTAGATGCAGGCAGGAGTCGGTTTACTTGTCACGGACGTGATGCCTATATACATGATCATGCCTAGATAATCTCATAATTATTCGCCTTTCTATCAATTGCTCGACAGTAATTTGTTCACCCACCATAATACTTATGCTATCTTGAGAGAAGCCACTAGTGAAACCTATGCCTCCCGGGTCTATCTCTTATCATATAAGTTTGATATCTACTTTTATTTGCATCTTTACTTTTCCAATCTATATTATAAAATACCAAATATATATTTATCTTATCATACTATCTCTACCAGATCTCACTTTCGCAAGTGGCCTTGAAGGGATTGACAACCCCTTTATTGCATTGGTTGCGAGTTCTTGCTTATTTGTGTAGGTGCATGGGACTTCTGAGGAGCCTCCTACTGGATTGATACCTTGGTTCTCAAAAACTGAGGGAAATACTTACGCTACTGTGCTGCATCACCCTTTCCTCTTCAAGGAAACCCAACGCAATCTCAATACGTAGCACGTACCGTCGTGCTCGAGGCCTCTGTTATCTCTGTGGGGAAAACGGTCTCGTGATCACAAGTGTGCAGTAGCAGTCCAATTGCATGTGGTGCAGGAATTGTTTGATGTGCTGGGCATACAAGGGTTCAGTTCAACATCTGAAGACAGTGACACGGCCAGCGAGTGCCATACCATCTCTCGTGCAGCAATGGAAGGATCAGTTGCTCCTCAAATTGTCCGATTGCAAGGGCCTATTCAGAATCAGAAGGTGCTCATGTTGATTGATTTGGGCAGTTCCCGTCGCTTTGTCAGTGCATCGCTGTCAGCTCGCTTGTCTGGTGTGGTAGCAGCTCATCGGCCTTTCCCTGTAAGAGTTGCTGATGGTGGACAGTTGCAGTGTACACAGGAGATTCCTCCAGGTGAATGGACAGTGCAAGGCCACACTTTTTGAAGGAAATATGCCCTAGAGGCAATAATAAAGTTATTATTTATTTCCTTAATTCATTTTAAATGTTTATTATTCATGCTAGAATTGTATTAACAGGAAACTCAGTACATGTGTGAATACATAGACAAAACCTATAGTCCCTAGTATGCCTCTACTTGACTAGCTCGTTAATGAAAGATGGTTATGTTTCCTAACCATAGAAATGTGTTGTCATTTGATGAACGGGATCACATCATTAGGAGAATGATGTGATGGACATGACCTATCCGTTAGCTTAGCATTATGATCGTGTTAGTTTCATTGCTACTGCTTTCTTCATGACTTATACAAGTTCCTCAGACTATGATATTATGCAACTCACGAAGACCGAAGGAACACTTTGTGTGCTACCAAACGTCACAACATAAAAGGTTATTATAAAGGTGCTCTACAGGTGTCTCCGAAGGTGTTTGTTGAGTTGGCATAGATCGAGATTAGGATTTGTCACTCCATGTTTCTTAGAGGTATCTCTGGGCCCTCTCGGTAATACTCATCACTATAAGCCTTGCAAGCATTGTAACTAATGATTTAGTTGCGGGATGAAGTATTACGGAACGAGTAGAGGCTTGCCAGTAACGAGATTGAACTAGGTATTGAGATACAGACGATCGAATCTCGGGCAAGTAACATACCGATGACAAAGAGAACAACGTATTTTGTTATGCAGTTTGACCGATAAAGATCTTCGTAGAATATTAGGAACCAATATGAGCATCCAAGTCCTGCTATTGGTTATTGATCGGAGACGTGTCTCGGTCATGTCTACATAGTTCTCGAACCCGTAGGGTCCTCATGCTTAACGTTCGATGACGATCGGTATTATGAGTCTATGTGTTTTGATGTACCAAAGGTAGTTCGGAGTCCCGAATGTGATCACGGACATGATGAGGAGTCTCGAAATGGTCGAGAAATAAAGATTGATACATTGGACGGCTATATTCGGACACCAGAAGTGTTCCAGGTGATTTCCGAGAAAATCAGAGTGCCGGAGGGGTTACCGGAACCCCCCGGGGAAGTATTGGGCCTTAGTGGGCCTTAGGGAGAGAGAGGGTAGCAGCCCAGGAGGTAGCGCCCCCGTCCCAAGGGGAGTCCGAATTGGACTAGGGGAGGGGGGCGCAGCCCCTCTTTCCCTCTCCCTCTCCCTCTCCCTCTCCTTCCTTTCCCCTCCCCCTCCTAGTTGGACTAGGAAAGGGGGAGTCCTACTCCTACTAGGAGGAGGACTCCTCCCCTCCTTGGCGCGCCCAAGGGCCGGCCGGCCTCCCCCTTGCTCCTTTATATACGAGGGCAGGGGGCACCCTAGGACACACAAGTTGACATTGTTTAGCCGTATGCGGTGCCCCCTCCATAGTTACACACCTCGGTCATATCGTCGTAGTGCTTAGGTGAAGCCCTGCGCCGGTAACTTCATCATCACCATCACCACACAGTCGTGCTGACGAAACTCTTCCTCAGCGTCAACTTTATCAAGAGTACGAGGGACGTCCCCGAGCTGAACGTGTGCTGATCGCGGAGGTGACGTACGTTCGGTGCTAAGATCGGTCGGATTGTGAAGACGTACGACTACATCAACCGCGTTGTCATAACGCTTCCGTTTTCGGTCTACGAGAGTACGTGGACACACTCTACCCTCTCGTTGCTATGCATCACATAGATAGATCTTACGTGATCGTAGGATTTCTTTTGAAATTACCGCGTTCCCCAACACTTTTTGCTCCAGCCTCAAAGTGTTACCACTTGGATGCTATGACATGATTATTGGTATGGACTGGTTAGAGGCTCACAGTCCGATGCATATTCATTGGGGCGATAAGTTACTATAGTTTGTTCGAGAGGGGCAACAAATTTCCCTTCATGGGGTGCAACCACAGCTGCAGCAGTGCTACCAGCTCACCTCAGAGCAGCTGTCGGCCTTGTTCCATCAGAATGATGTGTAGCAGATTGTGCAACTGTGTATGGTGGACGGTGTTGAGCAGTCTGACGCTATTCCAGAGGAGGTTTCTGGTTTACTGCAGCAGTTTGCCTATTTGTTTGCAGATCCGGTTGGGGTGCCTCCTCAATGGGAATTGGACCACACCATTCCCCCGATTCCTGGTGCAGCACCGGTGAATTTGCGACCATATTGGTATACTCCAGCCCAGAAAGAAGAGATTGAGAAATAGGTGGCGGAGATGTACGACAAGGCCTCATTCAGAACAGTTGCAGCCCTTTTGCAGCTCCAGTTCTTCTAGTCCAGAAAAAGGACCTAAGTTGGCATTTTTGCATCGATTTCAGGCGGCTCAATGCTATCACCATCAAAAACAGATACCCACTGCCCATCATTGAGGAGCTGCTGGATGAGTTGGCTGGATCAGTCTGGTTCACTAGTCTGGATCTGCGTGCGGGATATCATCAAATACGCATGAAACTGGAGAGGAATTCAAAACAGCGTTCAAAACGCACCACGGGAACTATGAATTTAAGGTCATGCCCTATGGAGTCACGGGGGGGTCCTTCGACCTTCCAAGGCAACATGAATATTTTGTTTTCCCCGTTGTTGCGAAAAGGAGTGCTTGTATTTGTGGATGACATTCTAGTCCACAGTGCCACCTTAAAGCAACATGTGCTATTGCTGAGACAAGTGTTTCAACTCCTGGATGAGCATCAGTTCTATCTCAAGCGTGCCAAGTGCAAATTTGCCCAGCAAAAACTGACTTACTTGGGACATGTGATCAGTGTCGAGGGCGTGGCCACAGATGAAAAGAACATTGCTGCAATCCGAGATTGGCCAATCCCGATGACAGTTAAGGAAGTCAGAGGCTTTTTGGGATTGGCAGGATACTATCGCCGCTTTGTGCATAATTTTGGAATCATCAGCAGGACTCTGACAAACTTGTTGAAGAAGGGGGTCGTTTTCCAATGGACTGAGGACGCGGAGGCTGCCTTCCAACACCTTAAGATGGCCCTCATCACGGCTCTGGTGCTGACATTGCCACAGTTCGATCGCACATTCGAAGTGGAGACAGACGCCTCTAACACGGGCGTTGGGGCTGTGCTCATGCAAGATGGGCATCCCCTGGCCTTCTTCAGCAAGGTTTTGGGGCCTCGCAACCAAGGGCTATCAGCGTATGAAAAGGACTTCATGGCAGTCCTCATGGCCGTGGATCAGTGGCGACCGTACTTGCAGACGGGGGAATTCACTATCCGGACGGACCAGCGCAGCTTGTCCCATTTGGATGACCAACGCCCGACGACACCCTGGAAATGGCATGCTCTCATAAAACTGTTGGGATTGCAATACCGGATCGTGTATCGCAAGGGTGTTGAGAACCGGGCCGCCGATGCTCTATCGCGACGAGAAGGCATGCTTGCGGCTGTGTCGGTGGCTCTTCCAACATGGCTCGAAGAGATTTCAGCAGGGTATCAAATAGATCCACAAGCTCGGGGAATCCTACAGAAGTACAACGACTCTCAAGATGCGACAGATCCTTACACAGTGCAGGATAGGGTGATCCATTATAAGGGGCGTGTGTGGCTGGGATCCAATTACGCGGCTCAACAGAAGATATTGCACTCGGTGCACTCTAGCCCAGTGGGTGTTCACTCGGGAATGCATGCCACTTATGATCGTCTCAAGCGCTTGTTTGTGTGGCCCAATATGAAGGCTGATGCCACCAAATTTGTCTCTGCTTGTGGAGTGTGCAAGCAGGCAAAACCTGAACACATTCGCACTCCTGGTCTGCTGGAACCATGACGTGCCACCACACCCTGGGCACATGGTCACTTTGGATTTCGTGGAAGGCCTGCCTAACTCCAAGGGGTACTCCTGCATCATGGTGGTGGTGGACAAACTGACCAGATATGCGCATTTTGTGCCTCTTACTCATCCCTTCTCAGCTATCCAAGTGGCGACTTCCTTCATGATCAATATTTACAAGTATCATGGTCTGCCATATGCTCTTGTTTCAGATCGAGACCGGATCTTCACCAGTGTCGTTTGGAAGGAACTGTTTCGTCAAGCTGGCACTGAATTGCGTATGTCCTCAGCATATCATCCCCAGACTGATGGAACGACAGAAAGGGTGAACCAGTGTATGGAATCCTTTCTCCGTTGCTTTGTTCATAGTTGTCCACATCGCTGGTTCCAATGGCTACACCTGGCAGAATTCTGGTACAACACCGCGCTGCACTCAGCTCTTGGTATGTCCCTGTTTGAGATGCTCTATGGTCATCCCCTCGACACTTTGGCATCACGAACGCGTCTGCAGCTGCACCTCAAAACCTCTTAGCCTGGATGCATGAACGCACACTAATCCTGGATTTACTCAAGCAAAACTTGCACCGCACACGCCAAAGAATGAAGGAGCAGACCGATAAACATGGCTCAGAGCGGGCATTTGCTGAAGGGGATTGGGTGTTTGTCAAGCTTCAGCCATATGTCCAGGTGTCTGTCGTGGCGTGAGCTAACCACAAGCTGTCCTTTCGCTACTTTGTTCCAGTTCAGGTACTCAAGCGCATTGGACAGGTGGCCTACCGCCTGCAATTGCCGGAGCACAGCAAGGTGCAGTCGGTCTTCCATGTGTCCCTTCTTTGTGGCGCACTTACACCTGACACCGCAGTCATGCCTGAGCTACCTACCCCAGCGGCACCATCCTCTCCACCAGCCATTCCGGTGCGGGTTCTGGTTCGACAAGTGGTGACCCGAGGAACAGCCAAGATTCTGCAAGTGCAAGTGCAGTGGACAGATCAGCCGGCTTCCCTAGCATCATGGGAGGACTACTTCAAGTTGCGCAGCTATTTCCCTGGAGCGGCGTGATAACCCACAAGTATAGGGGATCGCAACAGTTTTCGAGGGTAGAGTATTCAACCCAAATTTATTGATTCGACACAAGAGGAGCCAAAGAATATTCTCAAGTATTAGCAGCTGAGTTGTCAATTCAACCACACCTGGAAACTTAGTATCTGCAGCAAAGTGTTTAGTAGCAAAGTAATATGATAGTGGTGGTAACGGTAACAAAAGTAAAGACAACAAAAGTAATGTTTTTGGTATTTTGTAGTGATTGTAACAGTAGCAACGGAAAAGTAAATAAGCGAGAACCAGTATATGGAAAACTCGTAGGCACCGGATTAGTGATGGATAATTATGCCGGATGTGGTTCGTCATGTAACAGTCATAACATAGGGTGACACAGAACTAGCTCCAATTCATCAATGTAATGTAGGCATGTATTCCGAATATAGTCATACATGCTTATGGAAAAGAACTTGCATGACATCTTTTGTCCTACCCTCCCGTGGCAGCAGGGTCCTATTGGAAACTAAGAGATATTAAGGCCTCCTTTTAATAGAGAACCGGAACAAAGCATTAGCACATAGTGAATACATGAACTCCTCAAACTATGGTCATCACCGGGAGTGGTCCCGATTATTGTCACTTCGGGGTTGCCGGACCATAACACATAGTAGGTGACTATAGACTTGCAAGATAGGATCAAGAACTCACATATATTCATGAAAACATAATAGGCTCAGATCTGAAATCATGGCACTCGGGCCCTAGTGACAAGCATTAAGCATAGCAAAGTCATAGCAACATCAATCTCAGAACATAGTGGATACTAGGGATCAAACCCTAACAAAGCTAACTCGATTACATGATAACTCTCATCCAACCCATCACCGTCCAGTAAGCCTACGATGGAATTACTCACGCACGGCGGTGAGCATCATGAAATCGGTGATGGACGATGGTTGATGATGACGACGGCGACGAATCCCCCTCTCCGGAGCCCCGAACGGACTCTAGATCAGCCCTCCCGAGAGAGATTAGGGCTTGGCGGCGGCTCCGTATCGTAAAACGTGATGATTTCTTCTCTCTGATTTTTTTCTCCTTGAAAGCCAATATATGGAGTTGGAGTTGGCGTCAGAGGGTCTCCAGGGGGCCCACGAGGTAGCGGGGCGCCCCCCACCCTCGTGGACAGGGTGTGGGCCCCCTGGTCTTCATCTTTGGTGAGGATTTTTTATCATTTATTCTAAGATATTCCATGGAGTTTCAAGTCATTCCGAGAACTTTTATTTTCTGCACAAAAAACAACATCATGGCAATTCTGCTGAAAACAGCGTCAGTCCGGGTTAGTTCCATTCAAATCATACAAGTTAGGGTCCAAAACAAGGGCAAAATTGTTTGGAAAAGTAGATACGACGGAGACGTATCAACTCCCCCAAGCTTAAACCCTTGCTTGTCCTCAAGCAATTCAGTTGACAAACTGAAAGAGAAAAAGAAAAACTTTTACAAACTCTGTTTGCTCTTGTTGTTGTAACTATGTCAAGCTAGCATTCAAGTTTTCAGCAAAGATCATAACTAACCACATTTGCAATAACTCCTAGGTCTCATGTTTACTCATATCAATAACATAATCAGCTAGCAAGCCATAATAATAAATCTCGGATGACAACACTTTCTCAAAACAATCATAATATGATATAACAAGATGGTATCTCGCTAGCCCTTTCTGAGACTGCAAAACATAAATGCAGAGCACCTTCAAAGATCAAGGATTGACTAGACATTGTAATTCATGGTAAAGGAGATCCAATCATAGTCATACCCAATATAAACTAACAGTAATGAATGCAAATGACAGCTGTGCTCTCCAGCTAGTGCTTTTAATAAGAGGGTGATGACTCAACGTAAAAGTAAATAGATAGGCCCTTCGCAGAGGGAAGCAGGGATTTGTAGAGGTGCCAGATCTTGGTTTTGAAATAGAGGTAAATTATATTTTGAGCGGCATACTTTCATTGTCAACATAACAACTAAGAGATGACGATATCTTCCATGCTAAAAAAATTATAGGCGGTTCCCAAACAGAATGGTAAAGTTTATACTCCCCCTCCTCCACAAGCATCAATCCATGGCTTGCTCGAAACAACGAGTGCCTCCAACATTCAACGGGTCCCAGGGGGAGTTTTGTTTGCAATTATTTTGATTTAGTTTGCATAAAGCATGGGACTGGGCATCCCGGTGACCAGCCATTTTCTCGTGAATGAGGAGCGGAGTCCACTCCTCTTGAGAATAACCCGCCTAACATGGAAGATAAGGGCAGCCCTAGTTCATATATGAGCTATTTGAGCATGCAAAACAGAATGATTATTTGAAGGTTTAGAGTTTGGCACATACAAATTTACTTGGAACGGCAGGTAGATACCGCATATAGGAAGGTATAGTGGACTCATATGGAATAACTTTGGGGTTTAAGGGATTGGATGCACAAGCAGTATTCCCGCTTAGTACAAGTGAAGGCTAGCAAAAGACTGGGAAGCGACTAACTAGAGAGTGACAACAGTCATGAACATGCATTAAAATTAATAAACATTGAATACAATCATGAGTAGGATATAATCCACCGTGAACATAAATATCGTGAAGGCTATGTTGATTTGTTTCAACTACATGCGTGAACATGTGCCAAGTCAAGTCACTTAAATCATTCAAAGGAGGATACCACCCCATCATACCACATCACAACCATTTTAATAGCATGTTGGCACGCAAGGTAAACCATTATAACTCATAGCTAATCAAGCATGGCACGAGCAACTATGATCTCTAATTGTCATTGCAACATGTTTATTCATAATAAGCTGAATCAAGAACAATGAACTCATCATATTTACAAAAACAAGAGAGGTCGAGTTCATACCAGCTTTTCCATCTTAGTCAATCCATCATATATCATCATAATTGCCTTTCACTTGCACGACCGAACGGTGTGAATAATAATAAGAGTGCACATGCATTGGACTAAGCTGGAATCTGCGAGCATTCAATAAACAGGAGAAGACAAGGCAATATGGGCTCTTGGTTAAATCAACAATGATGCATATAAGAGCCACTTCAACAATTTAATCATGGTCTTCTCCTACTGACCCCCAAAGAAAAGAAAAGAAATAAAAACTATTTACACGGGAAAGCTCCCAACAAGCAAAAGAAGAACGGGAAATATTTTTGGGTTTTCCTTTTTATTACTATAGCAAAGAAATAAACTACTACTAATTTTTTTTGTTTTTCTTAAGGTTTATCAAACACACAAGAAGAAGGCAGGAAAAAGAAAATAATCTAGCATGGATATTACAGTGAAAGAGTATGAGCACTGACATCTAGCAATGAGTGTGTGTGAACATGAATGTAATGTCGGTGGGAAATATGTACTCCCCCAAGCTTAGGCTTTTGGCCTAAGTTGGTCTATTGCCAGGGATAGCCTGGCGGATACCCGTAGGTGAAGCTGGGGTCATACTATGATGAAGAAGACTCTGACTGCCACTGGCTGGCAACCACCTCTGGATCCCAAGAATAAACAGACTGTCGTGGAGGCTCATCTCGTGGCTCCGGCTCCGGGGCTGGTGCAGGATTTCGATAGGCTTGAATGGCCGCCCACGGAACGATGTGAGGACCTGCAGACAAGTTAAACAAAGAGGGAGCAGGCAAAGTAATAGTCTCAGGGTGATGTTTATCAAAGTACAATTTATATTTGAGCTCCCCTTCACGACTCTTAACAAGAAAATCATGCGCTAGCATACTCTTATAATCTAAATAAGCATGGGGTAACGATGTTTCCTCTTTCTCCTCATGCCTAATAGGTAATTCAAAATATTCAGCTAGGCGTGAAGCATAAATGCCTCCCAAGACGAGGCCCTTAGTATGGTTCAGACTTAACCGTCTAGCAACAATTCCACCCATACTAACAGAGTTATTGCGGTATAAACCATGGAACAAAATGATAACATCAGGAACACTAAGGTTTCCATAGTTCCCGCGACCAATCAAGCAACGACTAGCAAATAAGGCAAAGTAGCGTAAAACAGGAAAATGTATGCTAGTAATCCTTGCATCAGAAACCTTCCTGGTTTCTCCCACCGTGATAGTGTTAATAAAAGCTTCTACTTTGTTACGGTGTGGTTCATCCAAGGTGCCCTCAAAGGTTATTTTGCAAACCTCGCAAAATTATCTAATGGCATCTCCTTAACAACGTCATATAAATGAAACTCTACTGATGGAGGTGATTTCTTAGGGAAAAAGTAGAAGTTTTGCACAAAAGTATTTGTGAGTAAGAGATACTGATGACGTTGGTCGCGGAGGAAGTCGGTGAGGCCAGCATTCTCAATCAATAAATAGAAATCCTCATAAATCCCGGCTCTCCTCAAGAAGTCATCGGAAGGCCATTCACACGGCTGGACCTCCATGGTGCAAGGCAAATTAAATTTGGGCTTCTGTTCTTCTTCCTTTTGTTTTTCCTTCGAGCTTCGGCTCGACGAGCCCCTCAAAAGTCTCTTCATTATTTCTGAAACAATCTGAAATTTTTAGTAACTTCAAATAAAAGTGAACCAACTTCAATAAAATTGATAGCAACTACTCCCACAAGTGCCTAGAGCCTATATCAAGCATTAGAACTACTTGGAACCATATGAATTTGACATGCAAGCTCAAGAACATGGTCACCTATGCAGCATAAATTTGTAATGAATAGAGTACTAGAACAAAAACTAATTGAACCAATGGAGGAGTCACATACCAAGGAACAATCTTCCCAAGCAGTTTTGTAAGAGGTGCTTTGAGCAAGGAGATCGAAAATCACAGCAACAGGGGTTGGAACTCGTGCTTGAGTTGTTTTTAATGTTTGTGTGAGGCATAGGAAGAAGATGGGTGCAGGGATAAGTGGAGGAGGGCCACCGTGGGCCCACGAGGTAGGGGGGCGCGCCCAGGGGGGTAGGGCGCACCCTCCACCCTCGTGGCCAGGTGGCAGCTCCCCCCGTGGTAATTTTTGCACAGTTAATCCTCAAGTATTCCCAAAAAAATCATATTAAATTGGCATGGCATACTGAGGACTTTATTTTCGGGATATTTTTATATTGCACGGATAAATCAGGAAACAGACAGAAAAAATACTATTTTACTTTATTTCTATTAAATAACAGAAAATATAAAGAGGGTATAGCAGGTTGTGCTTCTAGTTTCATCCATCTCATGTTCATCAAAAAGAAACCTCTAACAAGGTTGATCAAGTCTTGTTAACAAACTCATTCTGATTAACATGGAACCGGAGAAATTTCGAATAACACTATGTTACCTCAACAGGGATATGGACATCCCCAATAATAAGTATATCATATTTCTTCTTGATAGTAGGGAGAGGAAATTCAAAACCTCCAAATATAATCGATGGAATTTTTCCAATAGAATTGATACTATAAACTTGAGGTTGTTTCCTCGGAAAGTGTACCGTATGCTTGTTACCATTAACATGAAAAGTGACATTGCCTTTGTTGCAATCAATAATAGCCCCTGCAGTATTAAGAAAAGGTCTTCCCAGAATAATAGACATACTATCATCCTCGGGAATATCAAGAATAACAAAGTCTGTTAAAATAGTAACATTTGCAACCACAACAGGCACATCCTCACAAATACCGATAGGTATAGCAGTTGATTTATCAGCCATTTGCAAAGATATTTCAGTAGGTGTCAACTTATTCAAGTCAAGTCTACGATATAAAGAGAGAGGCATAACACTAACACCGGCTCCAAGATCACATAAAATAGTTTTAACATAATTTCTCTTAATGGAGCATGGTATAGTAGGTACTCCGGGATCTCCAAGTTTCTTCGGTATTCCACCCTTAAAAGTATAATTAGCAAGCATGGTGGAAATTTCAGCTTCTAGTATCTTTCTTTTATTAGTAATGATATCCTTCATATACTTAGCATAAGGATTTGTTTTGAGCACATCAGTTAATCGCATATGCAAAAAGATAGGTCTAATCATTTCAGCAAAGCGCTCAAAATCCTCATCATCCTTTTTCTTGAATGGTTTTGGAGGAAAATGCATGGGTTTCTGAACCCATGGTTCCCTTTCTTTACCATGTTTCCTAGCAACAAAGTCTCTTTTATCATAACGTTGATTCTTTAATTGTGGGTTATCAAGATCAACAACAGGTTCAACTTCTGCATCATTATCATTACTAGGTTGAGCATCATCATGAACATCATCATTGACATTTTCACTAGGTTCATGTTCATTACTAGATTGTGTTTCAGCATCAGACATAGAGATATCATTTGGATTCTCAGGTGGTTCAGCAATAGGTTCACTAGAAGTTTGCAAAGTCCTATCATTTTTCTTTTTCTTCCTTTTAGAGGAACTAGGTACACCAATATTATTTCTCTAAGAATCTTGCTCGATTCTCTTAGGGTGGCCTTCAGGATACAAAGGTTCCTGAGTCATTCTACCAGTTCTAGTAGCCACTCTAACAGCATAATCATTTTTCTTACTATTCATTTCAGCAAGCACTTATTTTTGAGCTTTAAGTACTTGTTCTACTTGAGTGGTAACCATAGAAGCATGTTTGCTAACAAGTTTAAGTTCACCTCTAATATTAGCCATATAATCACCTAAACGTTTAATCATATAAGCATCTTGTTTTAATTGTCTACCAAAATAAGCATTAAAATCATCTTGCTTAAACATAAAGTTATCAAACTCATCCAAGCACTGACTAGCAATTTTAGTAGGAGGGACTTCAACTTTATCATATCTATAGAGAGAATTTACCTTTACTACCTGTGTCGGGATATCGGGATCAGGAGGTTCTTCAGTGAATAAAGAATTGAGATCATATACTTCTTCAACAGGCGGTAAATTAAGACCATGTATTTCTTCAATAGGAGGTAAATTCTTAACATCTTCAGCTTTAATACCTTTTTCTTTCATAGATTTCTTTGCCTCTTGCATATCTTCGGGACTGAGAAATAGAACACCTCTCTTCTTCGGAGTTGGCTTAGGAATAGGCTCAGTAATTGGCTCTGGAGCTGGCTCAGGAGGTGCCCAATTATTTTCATTTGTCAACATATTATTCAATAGAATTATAGCTTCATCCGGTGTTCTTTCCCTGAAAAGAGAACCAACACAACTATCCAGGTAATCTCTGGAAGCATTGGTTAGTCCACTATAAAAGATATCAAGTATTTCAGGTTTCTTAAGAGGATGATCAGGCAAATCATTAAGTAACTTGAGAAGCCTCCCCCAAGCTTGTGGGAGACTCTCTTCTTTAATTTGCAAGAAGTTGTATATTTCCCTCAAGGCAGCTTGTTTCTTATGAGCAGGGAAATATTTAGCAGAGAAGTAATAAATCATATCCTGGGGACTACGCACACAACCAGGATCAAGAGAATTAAACCATATCTTTGTTGGGGAACGTAGCAGAAATTCAAAAAATTTCCTACGTAACACCAAGATCTATCTATGGAGAGACCAGCAACGAGTAGAAAGGAGAGTGCATCTACATACCCTTGTAGATCGCTAAGCGGAAGCGTTCAAGTGAACGGGGTTGATGGAGTCGTACTCGTCGTGATTCAGATCACCGATGATCAAGTGCCGAACGGACGGCACCTCCGCGTTCAACACACGTACAGCTCGACGATGTCTCCCACGCCTTGATCCAGCAAGGGGAGAGGGAGAGGTTGAGGAAGACTCCATCCAACAGCAGCACAACGGCGTGATGGTGGTGGAGGAGCGTGGCAATCCTGCAGGGCTTCGCCGAGCACCTACGGCAGAGGAGATGTGTCACGGGAGGGAGAGGGAGGCAACCAAAGGCCTTGGGTATGATTGCTCCTCCTTTTCCCCACTATATATAGGGCCAAGGGAGAGGGGGGAGGCGCAGCCTTGCCCCCTCCTCCAAGGAAGGGGTGCGGCTAAGGATGGGGAGGAGTCCATCCTCCCCAAGGCACCTCGGAGGTGCCTTCCCCCTTTAGGACTCTTCCCTTTTTCCTTTATCTTGGCGCATGGGCCTCTAGGGGCTGGTGCCCTTGGCCCATGTAGGCCAAGGCGCACCACCTACAGCCCATGTGGCCCCCCGGGGCAGGTGGCCCCACCCGGTGGGCCCCCGGGACCCTTCCGGTGGTCCCGGTACAATACCGATGACCCCGAAACTTGTCCCGATGGCCGAAACAGGACTTCCTATATATAAATCTTTACCTCCGGACCATTCCGGAACTCCTCGTGACGTCCGGGATCTCATCCGGGACTCCGAACAACATTCGGTAACCACATACAAGCTTCCTTTATAACCCTAGCGTCATCGAACCTTAAGTGTGTAGACCCTACGGGTTCGGGAGACATGCAGACATGACCGAGACGTTCTCCAGTCAATAACCAACAGCGGGATCTGGATACCCATGTTGGCTCCCACATGTTCCACGATGATCTCATCGGATGAACCACGATGTCAAGGACTTAATCAATCCCGTATTCAATTCCCTTTGTCTAGCGGTATTTTACTTGCCCGAGATTCGATCGTCGGTATCCAATACCTTGTTCAATCTCGTTACCGGCAAGTCACTTTACTCGTTCCGTAACACATCATCCCGTGATCAACTCCTTGGTCACATTGCGCATATGATGATGTCCTACCGAGTGGGCCCAGAGATACCTCTCCGTTTACACGGAGTGACAAATCCCAGTCTTGATCCGCATAAAACAATAGATACTTTCGGAGATACCTGTAGTGCACCTTTATAGTCACCCAGTTACGTTGTGACGTTTGATACACCCAAGGCACTCCTACGGTATCCAGGAGTTACATGATCTCATGGTCAAAAGGAAGAGATACTTGACATTGGCAAAGCTCTAGCAAATGAACTACTCGATCTTTTGTGCTAGTCTTAGGATTGGGTCTTGTCCATCACATCATTCTCCTAATGATGTGATCCCGTTTATCAACGACATCCAATGTCCATAGCCAGGAAACCATGACTATCTGTTGATCACAACGAGCTAGTCAACTAGAGGCTTACTAGGGACATATTGTGGTCTATGTATTCACACGTGTATTACGATTTCCGGATAATACAGTTATAGCATGAATAAAAGACTATTATCATGAACAAGGAAATATAATAATAATACTTTTATTATTGCCTCTAGGGCATATTTCCAACAGTCTCCCACTTGCACTAGAGTCAATAATCTAGTTCACATCGCCATGTGATTAACACTCACAGGTCACATCGCCATGTGACTAATACCCAAGAGTTTACTAGAGTCAGTAGTCTAGTTCACATCACTATGTGATTAACACTCAATGAGTTTTATGTTTGATCATGTTGCTTGTGAGAGAGGTTTTAGTCAACGGGTCTGAACCTTTCAGATCCGTGTGTGCTTTACAAATCTCTATGTCATCTCCTAGATGCAGCTACCACGCTCTATTTGGAGCTATTCCAAATAACTGTTCTACTTGGAGCTATTCTAAATTGTTGCTCCACTATATGTATCCGGTATCTCTACTTAGAGCTATCTGGATATGTGTTAAGCTTGCATCGACGTAACCTTTACGACGAACTCTTTTACCACCTCCATAATTGAGAAAATTCCTTAGTCCACTAGTTACTAAGGATAACTTTGACCGCTGTCCTATGATCCATTCATGGATCACTCTTGTACCCCTTGACTGACTCATGGCAAGGCACACTTCAGGTGCGGTACACAGCATAGCATACTGAAGAGCCTACGTCTTAAGCATAGGGGACGACCTTCGTCCTTTCTCTCTATTCTGCCGTGGTCGAGCTTTAAGTCTTAACTTCGTACCTTACAACTCAGGCAAGAACTCCTTCTTTGACTGGTCCATCTTGAACACCTTCAAGATCATGTCAAGGTATGTGCTCATTTGAAAGTATTATTAAGCATTTTGATCTATCCTTATAGATCTTGATGCTCAATGTTCAAGTAGCTTAATCCAGGCTTTCCATTGAAAAACACTTTCAAAATAACCCTATATGCTTTCCAGAAATTCTACGTCATTTCTGATCATCAATATGTCAACAACATATACTCATCAGAAATTCTATAGTGCTCCCACTCACTTCTTTGGAAATACAAGTTTCTCATAAACTTTGTACAAACCCAAAATCTTTGATCATCATCAAAGCATACATTCCAACTCCGAGATGCTCACTCCAGTCCTTAGAAGGATTGCTGGAGCTTTGCATACTTATTAGCATCTTTCGGGATTGACAAAACCTCCCGGTTGTATCACATACAACCTTTCCTCAAGAAAATCGTCGAGGAAACAATGTTTTGACATCCTATCTGCAAGATTTCATAAATAATGCAGTAATCGCTAATATAATTCCAACAGACTCTTAGCATCGCTACGAGTGAGAAAATCTCATCGTAGTCAACTCCTTGAACTTGTCGGAAAACATCTTAACGACAAGTCGAGCTTTCTTAATGGTGACATTTACCATCATTGTCCGTCTTCCTTTTGAAATCCATCTGTACTCATTAGCCTTACGACCATCGAGCCGTTCTGCCAAAGTCTACACTTTGTTTTCATACATGGATCCTCTCTCGGATTTTATGGCCTCAAGCCATTTATCGGAATCCGGGCCCACCATCGCTTCTCCATAGCTCGTAGGTTCATTGTTGTCTAGCAACATGACTTCCAAGACAGGATTACGTACCACTCTGAAGTAGTACGCATCCTTGTCATCCTACGAGGTTTGGGAGTGACTTGATCCGAAGTTTCATGATCAATATCACAAGCTTCCACTTCAATTGGTGTAGGTTCCACAGGAACAACTCCCTGTGCCCTGTCACACACTAGTTGAAGAGACGGTTCAGTAACCTCATCAAGTCTCCACCATCCTCCCACTCAATTCTTTCGAGAGAAACCTTTCCTCAAGAAAGGACCCGATTCAAGAAACAATCCATATTGCTTTCGGATCTGAATTAGGAGGTATACCCAACTGTTTTGGGTTTCCTATGAAGATGCATTTTATCCGCTTTGGGTTCGAGCTTAATCCTGAAACTTTTTCACATAAGCGTCGCAGCCCCAAACCTTTAAGAAACGACAACTTAGGTTTCTCTAAACCATAATTCATACGGTGTCATCTCATCGGAATTACGTGGTGCCCTTTTTAAAGTGAATGTGGTTGTCTCTAATGCCTAACCCATGAACAATAGTGGTAATTCGATAAGAGACATCATGGTACGCACCATATCCAATAGGGTGCAACTATGATGTTCGGACACACCATCACACTATGGTGTTCCAGGCGGTATTAATTGCGAAACAATTTCCACAATGTCTTAATTGTGTGCCAAAACTCGTAACTCAGATATTCATCTCTATGATCATATCATAGACATTTTATCCTCTTGTCACAATGATCTTCTACTTCACTCTGAAATTACTTGAACCATTCAATAATTCATACTTGTGTTTCATCAAGTAAATATTCTCAACATCTACTCGAATCATCTGTGAAGTAAGAACATAACGATATTCACTGCATGCCTCAGCACTCATTGGACTGCACACATCAAAATGTGTTACTTCCAACAAGTTGCTATCTTGTTCCATCTTACTAAAACCGAGGCTTTTCAGTCATCTTGCCCATGTGGTATGATTTGCATATCTCAAGTGATTCAAAATCAAGTGAGTCCGAACGATCCATTTGCATGGAGTTTCTTCATGCATATACACCAATAGACACGGTTCGCATGTCTCAAACTTTTCAAAAACGAGTGAGTCCAAAGATCCATCAACATGGAGCTTCTTCATGCGTTTTATACCAATATGACTTACATGGCAGTGCCACAAGTAAGTGGTACTATCATTACTATCTTATATCTTTTGGCATGAAAATGTGTATCACTACGATCAAGATTCAATAAACCATTCAGGTTTAATACTAATCTTGATGGTAGAGGGAGCGTGCGATGCTTGATCACACCTAGCTTGGAAAAAAAAAACTTCCAACACATATCGTCAGCTCACCTTTAGCTAGTCTCCGTTTATTCCGTAGCTTTTATTTCGAGTTGCTAACACTTAGCAACCGAACCGGTATCTAATACCCTGGTGCTACTAGGAGTACTAGTAAAGTACACATTAACATAATGTATATCCAATATACTTTCATCGACCTTGCCAGCCTTCTTATCTACCAAGTATCTAGGGTAATCCTGCTCCAGTGATTGTTCCCCTTATTATAGAAGCACTTAGTCTCGGGTTTGGGTTCAACCTCGGGTTTCTTCATTGGAGCAGCAACTGATTTGCCGTTTCATGAAGTATACCTTCTTGCCCTTGCCCTTCTTGAAACTAGTGGTTTCACCAACCATCAACAATTGATGCTCCTTCTTGATTTCTACTTTCGCGGTGTCAAACATCGTGAATACCTCAAGGATCATCTTATTTATCCCTGATATGTTATAGTTCATCACGAAGCTCTAGCAGCTCGGTGGCAATGACTTTGGGGAAACATCACTATCTCATCTGGAAGATTAACTCCCACTTGATTCAAGTGATTGTTGCACTCAGACAATCTGAGCACAAGCTCAACGATTGAGATTTTCTCCCTTAGTTTGCAGGCTAAGAAAATCGCCGGAGGTCTCATACCTCTTGACGTGGGCACGAGCCTGAAATCCCAATTTCAGCCCTCGAAACATCTCATATGTTCCGCGACGTTTCGAAAACGTCTTTAGTGCCTCTACTTAAACCATTTAACTGAACTATCACGTAGTTATCAAAACGTGTATGTTCGATGTTCGAAACATCCACAAACGATGTTTGGGGTTCAGCACACTAAGCGGTGCATTAAGGACATAAGCTTTCTACTGATCGCATAATTGCTACTTTCAACTTTCAACTATATTTTCTCTAGGAACATATCTAAAACAGTAGAACTATAGCGTGAGCTACGACATAATTTGCAAAAGGTCTTTTTGACTATGTTTAGGATAATTAAGTTCATCTTATGAACTCCCACTCAGATAGACATCCCTCTAGTCATCTAAGTGATTACATGATCCGAGTCAACTAGGCCGTGTCCGATCATCACGTGAGACGGACTAGTTAACGTCGGTGAACATCTTCATGTTGATCGTATCTACTATACGACTCATGCTCGACCTTTCGGTCTCCGTGTTCCGAGGCCATGTCTGCACATGCTAGGCTCGTCAAGTTAACCCTAAGTGTTTTCGCTGTGTAAAACTGTCTTACACCCGTTGTATGTGAACGTAAGAATCCATCACACCCGATCATCACGTGGTGCTTAGAAGCGACGAACTGTAGCAACGGTGCACAGTTAGGGGAGAACACTTCTTGAAATTTTGTAAGGGATCATCTTATTTACTACCGTCGTCCTAAGTAAACAAGATGCATAAATATGATAAACATCACATGCAATCAAATAGTGACATGATATGGCCAATATCATTTTGCTCCTTTTGATCTTCATCTTCGGGGCTCCATGATCATCATCGTCACCGGCATGACACCATGATCTCCATCATCATGATCTCCATCATCGTGTCTTCATGAAGTTGTCACGCCAACGACTACTTCTACTTCTATGGCTAACGCGTTTAGCAATAAAGTAAAGTAAGTTACATGGCGTTCTTCAATGACACGCAGGTCATACAAAAAATAAAGACAACTCCTATGGCTCCTGCCGGTTGTCATACTCATCGACATGCAAGTCGTGAATCCTATTACAAGAACATGATCAATCTCATACATCACATATCATTCATCACATTCTTCTTGGCCATATCACATCACATAGCATACCCTGCAAAAACAAGTTAGACGTCCTCTAATTGTTGTTGCATGTTTTACGTGGCTGCTATGGATTTCTAGCAAGAACATTTCTTACCTACGCAAAACCACAACGTGATATGCCAATTGCTATTTACCCTTCATAAGGACCCTTTTCATCGAATCCGTTCCGACTAAAGTGGGAGAGACTGGCACCCGCTAGCCACCTTATGCACCAAGTGCATGTCAATCGGTGGAACCTGTCTCACGTAAGAGTACGTGTAAGGTCGGTCCGGGCCGCTTCATCCCACAATACCGTCGAAACAAGATTGGACTAGTAACGGTAAGCATATTGAACAACATCAACGCCCACAACTACTTTGTGTTCTACTCGTGCAAAGAATCTACGCAATAGACCTAGCTCATGATGCCACTGTTGGGGAACGTAGCAGAAATTCAAAAAATTTCCTACGTAACACCAAGATCTATCTATGGAGAGACCAGCAACGAGTAGAAAGGAGAGTGCATCTACATACCCTTGTAGATCGCTAAGCGGAAGCGTTCAAGTGAACGGGGTTGATGGAGTCGTACTCGTCGTGATTCAGATCACCGATGATCAAGTGCCGAACGGACGGCACCTCCGCGTTCAACACACGTACAGCTCGACGATGTCTCCCACGCCTTGATCCAGCAAGGGGAGAGGGAGAGGTTGAGGAAGACTCCATCCAACAGCAGCACAACGGCGTGATGGTGGTGGAGGAGCGTGGCAATCCTGCAGGGCTTCGCCGAGCACCTACGGCAGAGGAGATGTGTCACGGGAGGGAGAGGGAGGCAACCAAAGGCCTTGGGTATGATTGCTCCTCCTTTTCCCCACTATATATAGGGCCAAGGGAGAGGGGGGAGGCGCAGCCTTGCCCCCTCCTCCAAGGAAGGGGTGCGGCTAAGGATGGGGAGGAGTCCATCCTCCCCAAGGCACCTCGGAGGTGCCTTCCCCCTTTAGGACTCTTCCCTTTTTCCTTTATCTTGGCGCATGGGCCTCTAGGGGCTGGTGCCCTTGGCCCATGTAGGCCAAGGCGCCCCCCTACAGCCCATGTGCCCCCCCGGGGCAGGTGGCCCCACCCGGTGGGCCCCCGGGACCCTTCCGGTGGTCCCGGTACAATACCGATGACCCCGAAACTTGTCCCGATGGCCGAAACAGGACTTCCTATATATAAATCTTTACCTCCGGACCATTCCGGAACTCCTCGTGACGTCCGGGATCTCATCCGGGACTCCGAACAACATTCGGTAACCACATACAAGCTTCCTTTATAACCCTAGCATCATCGAACCTTAAGTGTGTAGACCCTACGGGTTCGGGAGACATGCAGACATGACCGAGACGTTCTCCAGTCAATAACCAACAGCGGGATCTGGATACCCATGTTGGCTCCCACATGTTCCACGATGATCTCATCGGATGAACCACGATGTCAAGGACTTAATCAATCCCGTATTCAATTCCCTTTGTCTAGCGGTATTTTACTTGCCCGAGATTCGATCGTCGGTATCCAATACCTTGTTCAATCTCGTTACCGGCAAGTCACTTTACTCGTTCCGTAACACATCATCCCGTGATCAACTCCTTGGTCACATTGCGCATATGATGATGTCCTACCGAGTGGGCCCAGAGATACCTCTCCGTTTACACGGAGTGACAAATCCCAGTCTTGATCCGCATAAAACAATAGATACTTTCGGAGATACCTGTAGTGCACCTTTATAGTCACCCAGTTACGTTGTGACGTTTGATACACCCAAGGCACTCCTACGGTATCCAGGAGTTACACGATCTCATGGTCAAAAGGAAGAGATACTTGACATTGGCAAAGCTCTAGCAAATGAACTACTCGATCTTTTGTGCTAGTCTTAGGATTGGGTCTTGTCCATCACATCATTCTCCTAATGATGTGATCCCGTTTATCAACGACATCCAATGTCCATAGCCAGGAAACCATGACTATCTGTTGATCACAACGAGCTAGTCAACTAGAGGCTTACTAGGGACATATTGTGGTCTATGTATTCACACGTGTATTACGATTTCCGGATAATACAGTTATAGCATGAATAAAAGACTATTATCATGAACAAGGAAATATAATAATAATACTTTTATTATTGCCTCTAGGGCATATTTCCAACAATCTTAGCATCACCCTTTAATGAGAACGGAAATATTTTGAGTATATATAAGTAGCGCGATCTCTCATCATTAGTAAACAGGGCGGCTATATCATTTAACTTAGTAAGATGTGCCACAACAGTTTCGGATTCATAGCCATAAAAAGGATCAGATTCAACCAAAGTAATTATATCTGGATCAACAGAAAATTCATAATAATCCTTATCGGGAACACTGATAGGTGAAGTAGCAAAAGCAGGGTCGGGTTTCATTCTATCTCTAAGAGATTCTTTACTCCATTTAATTAGCAGCCTCTTAAGTTCATATCTATCTTGGCAGGCAAAAATAGCTGCAGAAGATTCCGCGTCAAAAAGGTAACCCTCAGGAATAGCAGGCATATCTTCATCATCACTTTCATCATTGTATTCAGATTCAATAATTTCTCTTTCTCTAGACCTAGAAATTTGCTCATCTAGAAATTCACCAAGGGCACACTAGTATCAAGCATAGAAGTAGTTTCATCATAAGTATCATGCATAGCTGAAGTGGCATCATCAATAACATGCGACATATCGGAACGAATAGCAGAAGCAGGTTTAGGTGTCGCTAGCTTACTCATAACAGAAGGTGAATCAAGTGCAGAGCTAGATGGCAGTTCCTTACCTCCCCTCGTAGTTGAGGGATAAATTGTTGTCTTAGCGTCTTTCAAATTCTTCATAGTGTCCAGCAGATATAAATCCCAAGTGACTCAAAGAATAGAGCTATGCTCCCCGGCAACGGCGCCACAAAAAGGTCTTGATAACCCACAAGTATAGGGGATCGCAACAATTTTCGAGGGTAGAGTATTCAACCCAAATTTATTGATTCGACACAAGGGGAGCCAAAGAATATTCTCAAGTATTAGCAGCTGAGTTGTCAATTCAACCACACCTGGGAACTTAGTATCTGCAGCAAAGTGTTTAGTAGCAAAGTAATATGATAGTGGTGGTAACGGTAACAAAAGTAAAGACAACAAAAGTAATGTTTTTGGTATTTTGTAGTGATTGTAACAGTAGCAATGGAAAAGTAAATAAGCGAGAACCAGTATATGGAAAACTCGTAGGCACCGGATTAGTGATGGATAATTATACCGGATGTGGTTCGTCATGTAACAGTCATAACATAGGGTGACACAGAACTAGCTCCAATTCATCAATGTAATGTAGGCATGTATTCCGAATATAGTCATACGTGCTTATGGAAAAGAACTTGCATGACATCTTTTGTCCTACCCTCCCGTGGCAGCGGGGTCCTATTGGAAACTAAGGGATATTAAGGCCTCCTTTTAATAGAGAACCAAAACAAAGCATTAGCACATAGTGATACATGAACTCCTCAAACTATGGTCATCACCGGGAGTGGTCCCGATTATTGTCACTTCGGCGTTGCGGATCATAACACATAGTAGGTGACTATAGATTTGCAAGATAGGATCAAGAACTCACATATATTCATGAAAACATAATAGGTTCAGATCTGAAATCATGGCACTCGGGCCCTAGTGACAAGCATTAAGCATAGCAAAGTCATAGCAACATCAATCTCAGAACATAGTGGATACTAGGGATCAAACCCTAACAAAGCTAACTCGATTACATGATAAATCTCATCCAACCCATCACCGTCCAGCAAGCCTACGATGGAATTACTCACGCACGACGGTGAGCATCATGAAATTGGTGATGGAGGATGGTTGATGATGACGACGGTGACGAATCCCCCTCTCCGGAGCCCCGAACGGACTCCAAATTAGCCCTCCCGAGAGAGATTAGGGCTTGGCGGCGGCTCCATATCGTAAAACGCGATGATTTCTTCTCTCTGATTTTTTTCTCCCCGAAAGCCAATATATGGAGTTGGAGTTGGCGTCGGAGGGTCTCCAGGGGGCCCACGAGGTAGGGGGGCGCGCCCCCCACCCTCGTGGACAGGGTGTGGGCCCCCTGGTCTTCATCTTTGGCGAGGATTTTTTATTATTTATTCTAAGATATTCCGTGGAGTTTCAGGTCATTCCGAGAACTTTCATTTTCTGCACAAAAAACAACATAATGGCAATTCTGCTGAAAACAGCGTCAGTCCGGGTTAGTTTCATTCAAATCATACAAGTTAGAGTCCAAAACAAGGGCAAAAGTGTTTGGAAAAGTAGATACGACGGAGACGTATCACGGCGGCTTGGGGTCAAGCCGCTTCTGAAGGGGGGGGGGGGAGAATGTCACGGGCCCAAGGTCAGAAGGCGACGACCAGGCCCAGCCCAAGAGGAGGAGACGGGTCAACCGACTGTTCGACCCAGCCACCTGGGAAATGGGTGAATAAGTAGTGGTGTGGGTGTGCGGAGTAGAGGCATCGAGTGAATTGGGTTGTAATCCTCTCCTTCCCCGACCTCTCTCTCTTCCTCTCTCAGGAACCCTAGCTTCCGATCCCCTTTCCCCTTCCTCTCGAATTTGCTGTACTCCACCATGGATTCAATGAATTGAGAGAGAGAGACCATAACAGCCTCCTACTCGTCCACGTCCGCATCCGCCACAATGCCCGTGCTGGTAGTGAGTTGCTCCTATGCGCATTGGTGCTCGTAGAAGAGGTGGAGGTTTGTACGCTTGGTCGGCATGCGCCTGTCGAAACGCGACCTACCGCCCTTGTAGCATCATGTCGGTGTAGAGAGCCGTGCCTCCCCCATGGCGATGCCGACATGGACCGACGAGGACGGTGGCGTTAGCTCGTCGTTGGCCGTCTCCTCCATTCAGAGCGTTGGAGTTCAAGGAAGCCATGTCGCATGTGGTTCTGAGAGGAGATAGGAAGCGGAGGAGGTTGGATGCGGTTGTTCCTGGGCCTCGTGTTTAAATCACAAAGGCAGTGAGGTGGCTAATGGTGGGCGGCAGATGAACGGATGGGTGGCGTTGGAGTAGATTCCTCGACAACCGCTCATGTTTATTGGAGGGAGGCGGACAAACAATTTGTGAACCGGGAAACCATGAGGGTGGCTATGTCGGCTGAAGCGCCTCTTCAACGCCAGCTCTAGTGCGAGGCCGCGTCTGCTTTGGGCAGGCATGAATGCGGCATTATCCGCTTGGCGGGAAAGGACGTGGTGATGGAGAGGGTTTTGGGTGGGGTCATGTTGTCGGAGGCATGCTGACAGCGGTCCGGTCACCCACAAAGCCCTCAAATTTGCTTTCAGTTTGCATTAAAAAGGAATTTCGGACTGGTCAACGGATGAGTACAGGACCAAAGCACATCCGAATCGCATGGTCCGGACGAATGGTGCCAATATCATCTCGTGAAAAAAAAATTTAGTACTCCCTCCGTCCGAAAATACTTGTCATCAAAATGAATAAAAAGAGATGTATCTAGAACGAAAATACATCTAGATACATCCCCTTTTATCCATTTTGATGACAAGTACTCCCTCTGTTCCTAAATATAAGTCTTTTTAGAGATTTTACTATAGACTACATACGGAGCAAAATGAGTGAACCTACACTCTAAAATATGTCTATATACATCCGTATCTAGTTTGCAGTGGAATCTTTTAAAAACATATGTTTAGAAACAGAGGAAGTATTTCCGGACCGGAGGGAGTAACAAACAATTTGGCTGAGGGTCAGCGGTAGGGACACGCTTCGGGCCGCGTCTGGAACGCTCTCCGCCTCGCACGAGAGATCGAGCGGTCCACGCGATCGATCCCCTCTCGCATAAACGCGACCACCCCCAACCCAACCCAGAGTCGCAACGAAACCAAACAAACCACCCGAGTCGACCGCTTCGAGAAGCCTCGCCACCAAGGCACCCAGACCCAGACCTCCTCCCGGGAATCGGAACCGCGTCCCAGCCAGCCCCAACCCATTCGTCGCTCCCCTGATCCATCCGGCGACGCGGCGGAGCGAGGAACCAAGGCTCGAGCAGCGGGCGGGCGGGCGGAGAGGAGCCGGAGAGATGGCGGAGAACCCGCAGCTGTTCGGGAACGGGATGCCCGTGCCCTTCCACGGCGAGATGTTCGTCCTCGCCCGCGACGGCGTCGAGTTCCACGTCGACAAGATCCCCTCGTGCGTAATCCCCTCTCTCTCATCCGTCCTCTCACCCCGGTTGCTTTCGCCTCGCTTGGACAGATTGCTATTTTTTTTTCCGATCTAGCATCGCGAGCGATCGCGCTGTCTGGATGGGGATTTTTAATTGGGGTTAGGTTAGGGTTTGATGCGAAGAAACGGCGGGGGATTGGTTGGCTTCTAGGAGGATGGCTTTAACAGCTCTTCGGAATTGGCTCGTCTGAGATTCCCGGTGATGCGGGCGGTCCTAATTGTGCCGAGCCCTTAGTTTGAGAGGGGAATTCTGCCCTTCAGTGGCTGGCATGTCGCCTTGCAACGAATTTTTAGCTATCCTCGTGTTCGTCCTTGTCTTCTTCAAGAGGATTGCAGACATACGAGTTCCAAGGTTTGATGTGTTTGTGATGCCTGGTTTACCAGTATAGGCTTGTATCGAACCACTGGACTGCTACATAATTTGGAACGCTTGGTTGGAACTGCTAGGTGACAAGGAGAAAAATAATGCTGCTGCTGCATATTGTATGGTTTGGGATTTATTTAGGAACGGTGCACGGAAACACCGTATCATAGTCTGTAGTAGATCGTGAGCTACAAATGCGGCACCCATTTATCTCGTTGTGCACGAGTTAGATGAGGAATGCTTTCATTGTGTTGTACTCTAGTCATTTAGAAGGCTTTCTCATTGTGTTCTGCATGGGATTTCATCTTATTAAGTTAAACACTGCTTTGCACAAAAAATGACTAACTGGACTCTATCATCAGTCTCATATGGTTGCTTCGCCTGTTCTCAGGGTGCCCGGCGGTCACGCAAAAACAAAGGGCACCATATACCTGTCTAACATAAGGATGGTGTTTGTCGCCGCCAAGCCTGTTGGGAACTTCTTTGCCTTTGATATGCCCCTGGTGAGTAAATGCATCCTGAAATGACCCTATCCCGTGTGAATCGGTGGAAGGAACAATTGATGTTGCTTCCTTAATAATAATTTCATTACATCATGGGTTCAGAGCAAAATGTAAATTCTCTGACATGGCAAACTTGTTGGCAGCTGTACGTGCACGGTGAGAAGTTCAACCAACCGATATTTCACTGCAACAATATTTCTGGATTCGTTGAGCCGGTGAGTTGTTTGTCACTGAACATTTCATGATCGAACCAGAGAATACTTGCACATCCTACGTTCCTATAAAACCACGGGGATACTAATAACCTTGGGCGGGTTCAATGCAGGTTGTTCCAGAGAGCCAGAACAGGGCTCTGTACTCGACCCACACCTTCAAGATCTTGTTCAAGGAAGGTGGATGTGGTACCTTTGTGCCACTCTTCCTGAACCTGATAACATCAGTGCGGCGCTACAATCAGTTTGAAGCCCAGCCTGCTACTGTGCCCCGTGTGGACCCCATGCAGGCAGCGCAAACTCCTGTCGACGACATGATGCGCCATGCGTGAGTGCACCAATCTGACATTTCCCAGTATCCTCCTTCCAGCTATTCCCCTGTTGTGTTGTGTGAACTCACTGGTGGTCTGATGTTCACAGGTACGTCGATCCACATGATCCTACCAAGATCTTCCTCCAGCAGCCCGCACCGGAATCCCAGCTGAGGAGGAGAAACTACCACGGCCCCGCGGACAACGCGTACTGATGCTTTGGCCTGATTGCGAAGTGCATGTGTTTTCGATGATCTATGTGGCGCGCACACGAGCAATATATCTGTTTGGTGTCATTCTGGTGATTCTCACTGAAGGATGTGATGGAAGTATAGTAGTGTGATGATGATGTCAGACAATTGTGTGCTCCACTGTTGGATTCAATCCAGATCTAAGTATAATAATGTACATACAAGGTGATCTGCTGGATTATATGTTGCTGATCTCGTCGTATAGAGTTAAGAATTGGTCTGAATGCTGAGTAAATTTGTGTCGACATGTTGAGATGTGTGCGTTTGTTGGGTCCATTCAGCCTCTTGAGCCTTGGATGGCAATCAGAATATACCAAACCTAGGATGGCAAGCTCTCAGTCATATTGTGCATGTAAAGTGGTCTGCTTGGCTATATGTTGCTGATCTGCTGCAGCACTAGTGTCCCTTGTAATCAACACACGGGGAATAAATACACCATAGAGAAAGATAGGGATTGAGCAATGTCTTGTGGTTTGGGCAAGGAAGAAAATATTACTACAAGCAGTTGACTGCAAACCAATTGGAAACAATTAAATGTGGATCTTGAGCATCTCTCGTGCAATAATATTACAAACCATGGGAAATACGCAAGCTCAGTGTTTATGGTTTAACAGCATTATACTCACTATATTACAGACATAGTAGTTGCAAGTTGTTGACAAGGATCATCAAATTCTGCACCGTGTAGCAGCAGCACCACTTGACTCGCAAAATCAGCAACATGCTAGTACAATAGACGAGGTATATTATTGGCAGGCAGGTTTAAGGATCACACGGCCTCCACGCTTGAGGGAGTCTTGGGCGATGATGATGATGAAGAGCCGCCGCCATCATCTACATGGGCTCTTCGTGTCCAGGGTGTCCATTCCATCGTCTGGTGGGTGTTTGACAGTTTAGCAAACGGATTAAGAAACACCATCATGACAACTCTTTACAAGCAAGATACGGTGATTTATTACCTCTAAGTCATTGACACATACATAAGGAACGTGCTGAATCTTTTCCCAGTTGGGGTCTCCAGCTCTTCTGCATGAACTCATCAGCATCTCATTGCAGAAGCTGAGATCGAAGTGCTCAAGAGAACGCGGCAGCGTCGGAAGCGACCGGATGTTCGGGCACCAGTCGAGGGCCAGGTACTTGAGCGACGTCAGGTGCTCCATGTGATCCGGCATGGTGGACGAGCTGCAACGGCACATGTAGAAGGAACGGAGGTGAGGCCAAAACCCACCAAGCTCTTGGCCAAGCTCTGTGCTGCAATGGAAGAGGCTGAGTTGGTTGAGATACTTTGGGCAGCCGTCGTGCTGGCCCATCATCCAGCTCGGGTATCTCAAGCCATGGTAAGAGTGGATAGTCAGTGATTCCAGATGCTTGGGTGGGCAGAGACCCTCCAGCACCTCCGTCTGAGCCTCCTGCTTCTTCAACTCTCCTCTCGTATCACGCCCCTACCACAGTTCCAATGTTGTCAGCCCTTCTTTGTCGCCCAGCTTGGCTTCAAGGGCTTCCTGCTGGGTCTCGACGTTCTCGAGGCCCGCGATACTCAGTTTGCCGCGAAGCTGGTTCAGGCCGCCGAGTTGCTTTAACTCGCACCCTTGCTCCTTTCCCACTTCAAATTTTTGCAGCGTTAGAAGCAACGTCATCCTGCCAACTCTTGGGATCTTCAGAAACGGCATTCCGGCCATGTGTCGCAAGTTGATGAGGCCAAACATGTCGTCACGAGAGTTGAACACCAATTTTTCAACACCAGAAAAATCTACAACCTGCATGTGGTAAAGCTTGCTCAAAGTGCTTGGTAAAACCAGCATCTTGCCGTGTCTAGTCTCATAAGGAAGATGCCTTAGATACCGTAGATGCCTTAGCTGACCAATACATTCTGGGACTGAAAATGTACCTTGATCATTATAGACAGGTATGATAAGCACCCGCAACTTCTTTAGCCTCACAAACAGACTCTTGACCACTTTATCCTCAACTGGTTTTGTGACATCTACGCCGTCAATGATGAGAGTCCGCAGCTTGTCCAATTTACATATCTTCTCAGTAATCAATTCTGAATCATAGGTCTGAAGATAAAAATGGCGGGCGTCTAGGGGAACTTCTTTTTCATGTCCTCCTTCCATTATCAAGCTGTCTCCTCTCCGTTTCCATCTGTTCTCGATTTTGAAACAATCACTTCCAGCGACCTTGTCCGCTAAATCAAGCAACAAATCATGAACTATATAAGTGTCCTTTCTACCAGTGTGGAACTCTACTTTATGTTGCAGAAATGAGGCTGACACTAGTTCATCAAAGTATCCCTGGCAAACATCTTCTGAATCCTTCCCTTCGTTGCTACTTCTGGCAAACCCTTCTGCAGCCCAAAGCTTCACTAGCTCATCTTGTCTCAAGAGACGTCTTCGAGGGAAAATACTGCAGTAAGCAAAGCATCGTCTGACCTGTTCATCAAGATGTTGGTAGCTCCACCACAGAGCTCCCATGGTGTCATCCAAATGGTTCCCATCTCGGGAACTTCTCCAGTAATCAATGTTTGGCCTCATACGTAGCTGCCCTCCAACAATTTTGGCCGCTAGAGGTGACCCCTTTAGCTTTTTTGCAATCTGAGTCGCAATGTCTTCGAGTCTTATTCGGTCATCAGCAGCAACGCACACGTTGTGAAATGCATAGTGCTTGAACAATTTCAGGAAGACATCTTCACCTAGGACTGACATGGGAATACATATCTGCTCTGCAGCACCCAGAGCTATCAATGCATCTTTAGTTCTACTAGTCACCAGGACCTTGCTTCCTGGTTCTCCAGCGTTCAGCGGTGAAAGTATCTGTTGCAGCTTCTCATACTGCCTCACATCTCTATTATTGTACCAAACATCATCTAGTACCAAGAGGAACCGTTTTCCATGTACCTTCTCCAAATTAGTTTGTAAGGTGTCAAGATTATTGAACTGAGGGCACGGGGTCCTGCTAGCGGCCTCAGACATCTGCCCGAAAATGGTATCCACACTAAAATCCTGAGAAACGTGAACCCACATAACAAGGTTGAAATGACCATCCTTTTGCTCACGGGCACAAACAAGTTGTGAAAGGGTTGATTTCCCAGAACCACCGATGCCATGAATGCCGATTACGGAATAACATTGAGCCCTGTTGGTGTTTGGTTGAGCATCTTCTTCATTATCATGAAGCATTGCAACTATGTTATCACAATCTTTATCTCGTCCGATTACCAGGGATGGAGGCCTCGCCGTAGTGACCGCACCTCGTGAGTTGGCAGGTTTGCTCAAATTAGTATTGCTTTTGTTTGGCAAGTTCATCTGTTCAAAAAATCCACATGCATCATTTATGACCTTTTCTATTTTTTCTAGGCTCTGCTTCAACTCGATTTTTGACATGCCACACTCCTGCAAAAACAAAATACCAAGCGAGGGAATCGATGAATGAGAAAATATTTCTACGGATCCGAGAAACGTACATAAGAAAACTGAAGTTAGTTTTAATTTTCAGCTTGATTAGCAAAATAAGGTTATTTTTAATATTATCCAACTCAGTTTTGGTTCGTCACTTTTGCCAGGAAAGGATATGGTTGCTAAGTTGTGAAGCCAATGAGCCCCCAAATAAACCGGAAAATCAAGGGTAGAGCCCCAAATGTACTCTCCTTTTGCAATTCTAACATGTTTTCATGCAACAATTAACAAAAAACCGTTTTATGCCCGAGAGGAAATACAAACACATATAGAGGCAGTAAAGGACCTGATCTTTCAGGAAGTTGCACTTTTTCATGGCAGACGTCAAGAGCTTCTTCACATGGTTCTTGTTGCGTCGAGGCGCGGCCACCTCTAACTTGAGATAGTCATCTTGTATCTGTTTCTCTAGGAGGTAATACTCAACATCATCCAGGATGTCCTCTGCTTCGTAGAAAGCAGACTTAAGATCGTTGAACAGCTGCTGCAGACGAGGCCTGTAAGGGCTCTCCTCAACTATTTCCATCACGCGCTGTAGCAGCAAAATCTTTGGCTCCAGTTCCTTGAGCTTCTGCGATGCATCAAAGCTGAGGAGGGAGGAGGCCTTCTTGTAAAGCTCGGAGATGATGGGCGAGGCGACCCACCCAGCGGCTTTCATGGCCATCCTACAGCGGCAGCAGCGGACACCGGATCCGCCATTAGAAGCCGCAAGTCGTCCGGCGATTTGCTGGAGAATATGCCGAGATGAGAGTAAATTAAATCCAGATGGAACAAAAAAATCAAGCATAGATGGGGTTGATTTAGAGGCTGGGGGTGGGGGTAAATTACCTTGACAGAAACCGGTGAGGGTCAGGTCAAATCCGGCGGCTGAAGGATGGTGGGAAGGTGCTCGGCTGATGGAGGTCCGGACGGCGTCCAGCGGCTGGAGGTCAGGGACGGCCGACGGTGGCTGGAGGCGGTCGGCGTGTCTTGGTTTCCGGAAATGCAAAGGGCGATGGAGGCCGGACGAGAGGTGTGGCGAGAGTGAAGTCTCGACTCTCGAGTCTCCCTCCCTCGTTTAACTTTTCAAACTGCCCCCCTCAATTATTGATCTGGTGCACTACAATTCCTCGCACAATTGGAAGAAAGAAAAACCTCACAGCTGTCCCCTCAAACGCGTGACAACAGTCAAAGGTGGTCTACATCGGTTTCGACATCCTTAGAGCATCTACAACCGGACCCCATACCCGCCCGAACGGATTGCCTCGTCAGTGATCGAACACAAAAACCGCACCCTACCAGGCGCCCCAAATCAGGCCGGAACGCCCGGACTAACTGGCAACCCTTGTATCCAGTCTAAATCTTGGACGCATATGGGGACGCCCGGACGCGGCTGGGCATGCCCGCCCGTCGGATCTGGCCCATGCTGGCCCATTCAACCCCACATCAAATGGACCCTATCTGCACCTTCGGTCGAAACCCTAGCCGCATTCCACTCCACTTCCTTCCCCTCCAGTCCACTCCACTCCGCCACCCGGGCTCTTGTCGGACGATCACCGGCCTTCTCGGCATGGCGGGCAGCGGATCACAGTCCTACACCTTCAGATCCGTCGACCCCGAGCTCATCCCACAAGACCCCGAGAAGGAGATGACCATCCGGTTTGCGCTCCGTTGCTCCTGAGAGGAGGCCGCTTGACGGGAATCCATTGCGTCTGCCCAAATGACGCATGGATCAGCCGCGAGGTGTGTCGTTGCTGCCTCACCGGAGGCGGTGTGGTCCATCTGGCATCCGAACACGTTGGCGGATGCGCAACCCCTCCGTTGGTGTCCGCGTGGGCATCGTCTGACGCAAATATGGCGCGGCGTGCCCGCCGGGCTAGGCAGCGGCAGTCCTCGTGGCAGTGGATGTTGCCGAAGCGGAGTCGTATTTTCCAGCACCCCGTATGGTGCACCAGTCCGGGCGCCGCAACCACGTCATGGTGGACATCGCCGGCTCCTCCCAGGTCGGATTCAACATCGATCTCACGTCCACCGGCGCAGTGAAGGTTACAGACTCCAAAGAGGAAGAGTAGGCCATGGGAGCCGGCAGCGCCATGACTCCTATGAGTCGGTTCGTTCCCATGTCCAACTCTACCTCGCTGATGACCGGACCAACACTGTGAGGGGCGCGGCGGAGCCGGACGAGCTCCGCTTAAATTAGGTTTTACGTCTGTATGTAATAATATGGATTAGATGATTTGGAAATGATGTTTGTGATTGTGGAATCAACTTTTTATGTGTTGTCCAGTCACTGTCCGTGGACGCGCCCGGGCGTGTTCGCGGGCGTTTGGGGCGGGGGCCTGGTGTCGGATTTAAGCAACTACAGTTGTAGATGCTCTTAGGGTTTCCCTTCTAAAATTTTGCATATATTTACCACATTTTAGCAAGCCAAATGTGAGATGAGATAAGGACGTTCACAAGTGAGGGTGTTCGTGAAACAATGGTGCTAGTGTAAAATCCGGCAGACCCCTCAATAAGATATCTTTTACCATTGTGTTTTTTAAACGAGTGTGTTCTGTCGGATATTGTTCTAACTGGTAAGGTGCCACTATAAGGAGTCATTTTCTTTCAGTTTTCAATTATTTTCCTTATTTTGGCTATTTTTAGTTTCTCCCACTATTTTTATTTTGGTTTATTTTTTTCGCAACTCTTCTATTTTTATTTATCTCAAGGAAGCTATGATGATCTTTTTGAAGTAATTACTTATCAAGTTATTTTAGTTTTTAGCATCTCATGTCAAGTTTTGTGTTTGTTTAGCTCCTTCCCTCTTCTTCTCATTTATTCATGAGAGTGAATTACACCGGTGATGCTAGAACTCGTGTAAACAGTTACTTTAGTACTAGAACTTGCGGTATACATTAAAATGGTGAAATAACTTGAGTTTGGCGTGCAAATACACTGCAAATTTTGTTGTATAAGGTTGCCACCCTAACATGGCATGACAGCGTGGCGCAGGGCCCGCTGCCAGTGACTGCATGGTGAAGACGAGGCGTGTAGCATGCTCTTTTGGCGAAAACCCCCACGTTGTCATGTCTTGTCAGCGTCAAGGCCATATACAAACAAGATTTTCACTGTATTTACATCCCAAAGTCTAGTTTTTGCACCACTTTGATGTATACCGCAAGTTCTAGCACTAAAGTGACAGTTTGTGCTAAGTTTTAGCATTACTAGTGTAATTGGCTTTATTAATAACTTTTAACTCCACCAATGCAACAACCTCATGAAGGACCTTTATTTTTTTCTGTATTACTTTTCTCCTAAATCATGAAATGTTTTAAATTTCTTGAAAAAATATCTTATTTGAATTTGATTAAATTAAATATATCTTTTTTTGAGCAATCCGCATCCTTTATTAAACGTTCAAACATAATGGGATACAGATGATATCGGGCATAATACTAAGCTACACATGGCGCCCAGGACTAAGAGAAGCAGCTGCCTTTGCCAAGGCATGGGCCTCTCCATTGTGCTTTCTATTTTCATGAATAAAACTAGTGTCGCTAAACAACCTCCTCTGATGTTTTATGTCATGTAAGATAGGATAATATCTGCATGGAACTTCCTCCCGTAAATTTGTTACGACCTCCAAGCAGTCAGTGGCTACACACACAGATTGGAGCTGCAGATCGGCAGCAAGCGAGAGAGCTTCGCTACATGCCTGAGCTTCGAGGATTGTCGGATCGAGACGGCCTTCATAGATGATCGCCGAGGCACCAATGTAGTTGCCCCCCTTGTCCCTACAGATAGCCGCTGAGGCGGCCCGGTCCCCTATCTTGGAGAAGCCACCATCGACATTGATCTTGAACTCATGACGCTCGGGGGGAAGCCACCCGATCCGTGTTGCTGGCTCCATCCGCGCTCCTGTATTCACATGCAAGTCCCTGGAATTCACATGCAGGTCCTTGGGATTTGCATGCCGCTCCTTTTGGCGTGCACTATTTTTTGGTAGCATCCCCAGATCTGCCGAGAATTTGTTTACAAAGATATGAGTGGATAGCGGACTCTGAAACTGATCATCATGTATGGCTCGACGTCGTGCCCACCAGATGGCCCACATGGTTACGAGAACACGTGCCAGATCATCGGTGTTTAAAGTATCCACCAGCCATAGCATCCAGAGCTTTGGATCTTCCATTATGTTTGAGATGATCGTATCTGTGAGGTCCTCATCGGCGAGAGCCCAAACACAACGTGCCATGCGACAGTCAAAGAGAGAGTGGCGCCAAGTATCCACTGCCGCGTGACAAAGCGAGCACTCCACCGAGTCGGCCATACTTCTATGCTTTCGGACTTCTCCTGTGGGAATGGAGCATTTGGCCAATCTCCAAGCAAAGACGCGGACTTTCGAAGGGACCGCCGCTCCCCATAACTTTGCCCAAGATCCTTTGTCTGCTTCAACACGCGAGTGCCCATCATTGTGTTCGAGCCAGTCCGTGCGCTGCTGCTTGGTGGCTGACAGAAGCTTGTATGCCGACCGAACTGTGAAGACATCCTTTCGTTCATAGTGCCATGCCCAGAAATCTTGGCGAACTCGAGAGCTGAGCGGGATGTTAAGGATTGCCTACTTGTCCATTGGGTACAAATGTTCATCCAAAGCCTCCATATCCCATGCAAAAGTGACAGGATTGATGAGATCCGAGACAAGCTGCGGGGGATTCAAAGTTTTTGGGCACACCGGTCGCAGCTTGAAATCGCGTGGTAGGCCCAAAAGTCAGCCTCCAAATCTGTGGAAAACATCATACAACCCATTAGCCATTATTTTTAATAATTTACAGCCCATTTGCTAATTCTTAAGGATATTTGAAGCCCATATTCTTTTTATTAGCATTACAGACCATATATTCTGGGCACTACTAAAAAACTCATCAAAATTTTGCATATTTCGGTGGGCTTTGAACTCTTTTAATCACGAAATTTCGAGTCACGTTAACAATAATTTTCAAAAAAATATATAAAAATAAAATTCAAAAAACAATTCTCCGCCAAAAAGATGAATGAAATTTAGAATCTTAACTAGCAAGATGCTCGTTCGCTGCACGGAACATGAAGGTGCATTTGTATGAGTAGTTTATCTTATGGGAGAAAAGATGATATTTTAATGTAATTGCCAGTTGGCTTTGGTTTTTATAAGAGTAGAGAGTAGAGAAATCCTGATCTTTTTTGATATTTTAATGCAATTGCCGGTCAGCCCATTTCTTACAACTTATAACCCATTTTCTGGGGAAGCCCATTTCTTACTACTTACATCCCTCCTCATCTTGAAAGATTTGCAACCCAGCAGGGCTGAGAAAAGCAAGTAGGCCTCGGTTTTGGTATTCTCCAAAAAAAAAGAACTGGGCTAGCCATTTTCAGAAAGAAAAATACATCAACTGGGCTCATCATGTGCTTAATAAAAGCGTAAGCGTGGGCTAGACGGGCCACATCCCCCGCACAACGCGCAGTTGAGCTCCATCTCTGAAACTAAAAAACCACTGGGCGAGCTGCTGGGTCCCTGGTGTTATCCGCTCGTTGTGTAATTTTCTCGTTTATTGACTACATTGACAATGGCGTGGGACCTAGTTGATAAACAATTAGGAGGAAGTATTTTTTGGCTTGTAATAACGAGGCACCTGCTTGCAAAATGCAATGACCCTGGTGGGTCCCTACTGTCAGCCTCTCCACGTACAGTCATCTCCTGATTCCTCTTGGTTGTTGACCATGTTGACAATGCCAGATGACGGCAGCACAGCGAGCGAACCAAGACGGAGAACGAGGGCGAGGCCTCGGACGGGAATGGACAACAGCCGTGGAAGATGCGATAGTGTAGTGGCAAGTGGAGGGGAGTACGAGGGCAACAACATGCAACTCAAGCATACAAATGGTACAAAAAGCCCAAGGATTAATTGTTCATAAAATTTTTAGACAAAACCCAGATTGAACATGACAGTAACATCTAACCCAACCACTCTTTTTTGCAGTCACAAACAAATGGATCGGTCTGATCCATCAAATCAACATCCTGTGCAAAAAAATTATTTCAGGATGACTACAACTTGTTGTAAATAGAAGCCGAGCACGTTTAGAAGCCCATTTGTCCACCTGAAACTTCTTTTTTTGCTGTTCAACATGTCCGTCCGTGAGAAGTCTCTTGCAGTAAAAATTAAGCCTCATGGACAATAGTAACCTCGCATTCAACATGAAGAATGTGACAAAGCTTTTGTTTGCCTGGTTGGATGCATATCGTTCCATCGTTATTGTCCTCAAACGAATGTCATGAGAATTGAGAAAATCTTTGTGCTTATTACGCCACCGATTGGTTATATGTTTTTCTCCTTGTGGTTCTGCCTAAGTAGACATGAAGATTGAAAATAGTTCAGGTCTGAAAAAAGAGTACGTCGAAAGAACGACAGCTGAACAGTTAATTGTAGTACAATATACACGGGCTCTCAATGTGCATGAAATCATTACCTCTCTATATAAATTCTCTAGAGATTGAAAGCATCACAGCAAGCCAATAATTATGTCAGATCAAAACTAAACATTCTGATATATATGATCTTGACAAAATCCACCAGCATTGATAGGCTATCAATGGACGAACTCTTCATTGAGCATATAACATAATATTAGTACCCAAAGTGTACTCCAAGATGATATAAAACTTATGCGCACAAATGAAAAATGCAGCTTATGATTACAAATGTGTAGATGATAATATATGGTACCTGAAAAGGTGAGGAGCCAAGCACCAACTCCTTGTGATCATTAAACGGGCCACGAATTACACCCAAGGTCTCCAATTGGGCGCAGAGACGACAGTTATTTGTGAAGGTGTATAATAATTATCAAGGAGCAACCTTTGAAGTGAATGGGCATCTTCGATGATGAGCTGTTGTCCCTCAAAACAAATTCCAATGCTTTTAAGGTGAGGCGACTTTATTTGGAGACAACTGATACGAATTTCTATTCCCAAAACAATCAGCAAGCGCTCTAGGGCAGGGCAACTGGAGTGGATGATGCTGTGCAGTGAGGCCTCCGACAGATAAACCACCACAAGCGAAAGTTTTTTTAGCAGTGGGAGTCGAAGCATTTGTACCAGGTCGTCTGGTAGATGGCACCGGGCGAAGGTGGCGGTGTGGAGAGAGGAGGAAAACCGCGAGATGGAAAACAGTGGTGTGGGCGCGAATTCTTGGTGTGTTCGTGGTATGAAACTTTTGTGGTAATGGTACAACTCAAACTGCTGGAGTTTTCTGAATTCAGGGGATGTCAGCCAAGCGTCTACCGTGCCGGGTATGGACAACAGGTAGCGTGTTTGGATGCAGAGGCATTGAACGGGGCCCTGCTGGTCAGAAGAGACGATGGCTCTGAGGAGATCAAATTCAGGAAGGACAGATATCTAACGACATTCGAGATTGAGGGGTGCAGTGCATCATAGAGGGCGCCACCGAGTTGAGTGGACTTGTGTGCGGCAGCAATCCTTGGTGGGGAGAAGCGAGATGATCTCCTCAAGGATGACGTCCGGGAGATCGCTGATGCGGTCCACCAGAGATTCTACCGGTTCCT
>NC_041389.1:492188911-492199406 GCF_002162155.2 Triticum dicoccoides
GGGATCTACAACCGGGGTCGCCGCTGGCGGGAGCCTCATCTTGTTGGCGCTGGGGTCAGCCGACTCCATTTTCCTTGTGGGAGTCGTGCCGAGCTCACGGGTTTGAGAAGAGTAGCCAAAGACGAGCCTAGTGGTGGTGAGTGGGGAAGAAGGAGGTGTCGTGGTGGGCGCACAACAGATGCCAAGGGATGGCTAAAGAGAGGAGGAGGCTCGAGGGCGTTGGTGGGCTCCAGAGGCGAGGTTGGCATGCGCGGGCGCGGGACGCCAGACATACCCAGGTTCAGGGCTCTCCGGAGAGATAATACCCCTAGTCCTGCCGAGTTTGGTTGGATGATTGATAGTACATTGTTGCTCCTGGAGCTGTGTGGAGGAGGAAGGAAGCTGGCCAAGGCTTGGGCTGCTCCTTCTCTCCGGTACTGCTGTTGGGTGGCTAGTTCTATGCTTGCTCGTGCTTCTGTTTCTTACTTTCGGTCTCTGGTCTCCTGCGTTCTTGTTTTCTTACATGCCTCTGTAGGCGTGGGTTCCTGGGAGATTTTATAGATCAACCCACCCTGGGTTACAATGGTAATATGCTGAGTCGGTGGGTCCATATTGTCGGTGTCCGGGACTCCGGGCTAGGTCCCGCTTGTGGGCTTGTGGTTTGCCGGGTTCCCCTAGGCGCGGGCCCTGCGTGCCTAGGGGGACTATGCACCGTCTTGTGGATCGTCAGTGCGTGGCTGAGTCGAGTCGTGTACAGTGCTCTCCGCCAGGCTGCCGCTTGCTGTCGTCAGCGGTGAGGGCGGGAGCACTATTGCCACGCCAGCCTTGGTCAGCGGGTAGGTGAGGGGCACTGTTGCCACGCCCTGGCTGATTACAGGCATGGGTGGAAACACTATTGTCTTGGTCATCAGTGGTTTAGGTCTCGTCCCATCATACGACCTGGATGGGACGGGAGCTGACCTGTGGTTGGTTGCAGTGGACGCCACGGGTGGGGCTGGCTTGCCGTGGAAGCCTTGGTTGCGCCGGGTTGAGTCGTCTTGCGCGAGTTGCTGCGGCCGGGTTGACGTACCTTGCCGAGTCGGGGAGTTTGGCCGGGTTGCGAGCCTTGCCGGGTCGAGCGACCCAGCCAGGCATGTGCCGGCTTGCAGGGCGGTGCGGGCCCCGCTGCTTTTGAAAAGGATCCGGGTTCCGTTGCCTGCCTGGGGTTCATCCACCCGACAGTAGTCCCTGAAGCTGTGAAGGTCCGCCGTCTTCTGATGAGTGGACCTTCGCAGTTTCCCCCATGAGCAAGGCAGATTCTGCGAGCGCCGGGTCCGGCAACACCCATTGTGTGCCGGTTTCTCGGAAACGGATCGCAGCATCCCGGCCGTGGCGGGAACTGAGGAGTCCGTCGAATCTTGAGGCGATCCCTTGGGCTTTGCGCGGGCACCACGTGGAGCCCGGAAGTCGGAGGGGCCTGACAGGCCACGCGCGTGACGGGACTAGGCGACGGGCCGGGGGCCCGCCACCACGTGCCCTTGGGCCACGCGCGCGGATTTATTGTGGTGTCTGGGGGCCGGTTGCACTTCCCTGAGCAGTTAGTGCGCGTGTACGTGCGCACTTATTGCGGGGTGGTGGAACGGGCGCGTGCAGATGATCCCACTTCCCCACGTTTGAACCCGGGCTTATAAATTGAGGGGGGCAAGGGGGCGGCGGACACCATTCTCGCTCGCGCCCTCCTGTCCTCCTGCTCGTGCTCTACTCTTTGCCACTGACGCACAGCTGCGCCCGCAACCCCGAGCAGAGCTTCCTCCGTCGTTCATCTTCTTCTTCCCGCGTCTTTCCATGGCGCTGCCGTCAGGCTCCTGGATGGGCTCCAACATCACCACCGAGGATATTACGTAGCTTCGAGCTTCGCGCGCTTGCCGCAGGAGACGGACGTCGGCGTCCGCCTGCCGTGCGGCGAGCAGAGGCCCCGGCCCGATGGGCAGGAGCGCGTCGTCTTCCTCACGCATTTTGAGCGCGGGTTTGGGCTGCCGGTGAGCACCTTCTTCCACGCGTTCTTGGAGTTCTTCGGGCTTCAACTGCACCATCTTGGTGACAGCGCCATCGTCCAGCTCTCCGGCTTCGTGACCCTGTGCGAGGGGTACCTGGGGGTCGAGCCGACGATCGACCTCTGGGCGCGCTTCTTCTCCTTGAAGCAGCAGGGCCCGTCGGCCGGGAAGTTCGCCGACTGCGGTGCCACTATCATCTCGAAGCGATCCGGGGCGGATTTCCCCAAGATCCCGCTCAAGGATTCTGCCAAGAAGTGGCAGAATTCCTTCTTCTACGTCCGCAACCATGGCGCGACCACACCAATCTTCCGCCTTCGTCATCGCGTCACCGCGGGCGAAGACGAACTGGGGCTACTCGCTCCGGCGCCCGTTGCAGGAGATCGTCAATCTCTGCGAGCGTGTGACGGTGATGAGGACGCAGGAGGGGCTCACCGGCATGGCCCTCCTTGCCGCGTTCATCACCCGCCGGGTCCTTCCGCTTTAGATGCGATCCTGCCTCATCGGCGAGATGATTGGCCTACAGGACCCCAACCGAATGGGGTCGACGTGGCTGTCTGTGGAGCAGGTCACGCGCGGCGTCAACGACATCTCCAAGGCCAACCTTGGAGAGGATTGGCGATTCGGCAAGGCGCCGTATAGCCAATCGAACCCAGCGCTGCAGGTGAGCATGTGGTCTTCTTACTTCGCTGCCGCGCATCTTCTTGTTCGCCCTGACGCGACGCGGGAGACTCTCTTGAACGCAATCCGGCATCCTTACGCCCGGGCTCCGTCGCAGGTGGCGCCGGTGGCACCAGAGGAGCCTGCGACTCAAGGTGGCGAGGAGGTGGCCGAGTCCGACGTCGGCGCTGGGCGTCGTGCTGGTATGTCTTGCGTGTTTTCTTCTTCGTTTTGTCTTGAATTGTTGATCGTGTCGCGGTGAAGGCGACGCTGACACCGGTTGCTGGTGTAGCGGCGTTGGGTGGGGGAAGCGGCGACGCGGGCGGAGCCGGGTCCTCGCATGGGGCGACGCCGAGCTGCCCGCACGGAAAGGACAGCGCCGCACCGCGATTCCGGGGATCGAAGCGTGCGGCGAACCCGGCCGAGCCTGGGAGGCCGGCCAAGAAGAAGCGTGGGAGGCCGATCCCGGTCCCGGTCCTGACGGGGTAAGCTTCTTTTCCTGCTTCTGCCTGGAATTCTTGAGCCAATGTTGTCTCTTTTTGCTCATTCTGCCTTCTTCTTCAGGTCGCCCATCGCGCTAGAGAGGGCGACGACGGAGGCTGCGGCCGCCGAGGGGGCCGCGTTCCGCAGGAGCCGGTCCGACCTTGCCGGCCTGGCCGAGGAGGAGGGACAGGGTGACTTGGACCTCGGCCTGGACCCGAACGACGCCGAGGCCTTAGCCTGGCGGGACAGGAACCGGGCCGAGCCAGAGCTGGAGGCGGCATCGGTCCAGGCTTGGACCGACACGGCGGCGGCATGGGTGCGATCCGGCGTGGAGCCGGCCTGGCATGAGATGCCGGAGGGCACGATGGTGGCGGCGACGGTTTTTGAGCCGTTGTCCGTGAGGGAGCGCAGCCGTGGGGGCCAGGCTGAGGTGGTGATCCTCGACCGGGAGGTCATGGAGGTGGGGGGCGACACTCCACCGCGAGCCGACGTGGTCGAGCGTGCGGGATGGTGGTGGAGGCGGCGGCGTCCTGGAGGAGACGCCGTCGACTATGGAGGAGGCACCGCGGGCGGCGGTGCCTGAGGTGGCGATGCATGGCGTCCCAGCGTCCGGGTCACCGTCGGTGCCGGGAGGGGCGTCGAAGGAGGTGCTGCCCGCGTCACAACCGACCAACGGGGGGCATGCCTTGGTGCCCCGACAGGGTGGGCGCCGAGCTGTTGTGCCGCAGCCCGCGCGGAGCGGGTGCGCGGCCGTCTTCGGGCCTTAGACCCAAGAGGAGGTGGCGCTGGATGCCGTCAGCCGCCGCCTGCGAGGCCGGACGGAGTGGCTTGAGGCCTTTGCCCAGGCCGAGACGGAGCGGATGCGCGACCTGGAGCGCGCCATCCTGGTAAGTCTTTCTTCTTTTGTTTCCTTGTAGTTTCTTCTTTGTGGGGGCGTGCCAGCGCACCCACTGGGTGTAGCCCCCGAGGTTCAGGCCAACTACGTAGTAGTTGGGTCGAATCTTTAGATCGCCGGGCCTTGTTCTGACTTCTGTCTTTTTTTAGCATCTTGATGCCTTCCGGGTTGCGGCCTTCAACCGTCTCCTGGGCCAGCATCAGGAGCTCAAGGAGCAGCTTGCTGCCAAGGAGGAGGAGCTTCGCATCGCCGCAGGTACGTTCGTGCTCTTTTCTAGTGGGGGCACGCTTGCGCACCCACTGGGTGTAGCCCCCGAGATTCGGGCTAACTATGTAGTAGTTGGGCCAAATCTTAAGTCTTGACTTTTTTCTTCTGCTGAACTTTTCTTTTTGCAGCGGAGATGCTGTCTTGGTGGACCCGGCTGCTCTGGGCCGGTCATCATTACGACCGGCTTGTTGCTGATGCCGGATGCCTTGGCATCGAGACGACGCAGGCGAGGGCGGAGGCGGCCGCGGCCCAATGGTCCCTTGATGAGGCCAACCGGCTGCACGAGCAGCTGGCGGGTCACAAGAGCCGCCTTGAGGCAGAGGTAGAGCTCCTTAAGGCGGAGGCCGCCAAGGTGATGGAGACACAGCGGGCCCTGGTTGAGGCAGACCAGCAGCGCGGCCAGCTGGCCGACGATAAGGGCCGGCTCCAGGCCGAGGTGGATCGCCTGCGGGAGCAGGCCGCCACGGCCGAGGAGGCTCGTCAGGGCGAGGCTCGTCGCCGCAAGGCGGCCGAGAAGGCGGCCGAAGAGAAGGACGCCGAGCTGAAGGCGGCCCTTGCTAAGGTGACCGATCTGGAAAGGGCACTCGGGGAGCGCGACCGCGTCGTGGAGCGGGAGCGGCGTGGTACGTTGCTCGAGGCGCAGCACCTGGAAGGGTCCTTCTCCAGTATGTGCCGCTTCTTGTAATTTGCCGGGTCGGGACCCGGCTTCTCTTCCTTGTTGTTCTTCTAATCTTGCTTCTTCTTTTACGACAAGGGCCTTCCCGGAGACGCAACGGCTAGCGGAGGAAGCCGTCCGCTACCTGTCGTGGTTCTAAGTCTGACAGTAGAATGGGGGGTAAGTATGGAAAGGCAAGGTCCTAGCTATGGAGTAGTTGTACACACGGGTGTTTAGTGAGTTCAGGCCCTTCTCTGAGGAAGTAACAACCCTGCGTCTCGGAGCCTGGAGGCGGTCGACTGATCTTTGTGTATATGAGTTACAAGGGTGCGAACCCTTCTACCAGTGGAGGGGGGTGGCTTATATAGAGGACGCCAGGACCCCAGCCAGCCCACGTAGAGGAGGGTTAAAGTACATTAAGGCCGGGCGTTACTGGTAACGCCCTACATAAAGTGTCATCATGACCATTAAGACTATTTAATTACAGACCGTTTGGATACAGCATAAATCCTGAACTTCTAATGGTCGAGTGTGTCTTCATGGTCGAGTGTCTTCTAGCTGGTCGAGTGGAGTCTCCCTTGGTCGAGTGGAGCTTCTCTTGGTCGACTGGAAGGTAACTTCGAATGATGATGTCCTTGGGTATGGTATCCTAGGTAGGTCCATGACCCTACCCTAGGTACATAACCTCATCATTAGCCCCCGAATGGATTGAGGTTCGAGTGAGGAAGGAGTTGACGATTTTCTCCGACTCATTTCCTGCGTTTTGATTGTGTCGTATCTTGGATCAGCGATCTTCTTTTCGACGTCGGCGTCAACTTTTACTTCAGTCGCCTTGATCCATTCTTATCTTTTGTCGAGTGAACTTTTGAACTCTGGTGAACTTCCGAGCGACGGATCGCGGGAAGGATATCGTCTGACAGATTGATCTGCTGTTAGCGGATTTTGCGGGATCTGAAATTTGGGAAGCGCGCGAAGCGGGGCGATCCGCGGCAATCGGGCGGGATAAGGCATGGATGCCTCGATTTCCGCGCCGCCTTTTTCGCCACGTATCGTACGTGTGCGACTGTTTTGGGATGTGATAGATCTGCTCGGACCCACTCGTCAGCCACTCGGAAGCGCCCTTATATAAAGCATCGGGGAAGAGTTTTTGAACAGTGCCTCCCCATTCTCCTCTCTTCCCTCTCTGCCTCCGCCCACGGTGCCTGCTCCTACCTCCGCCTTATCCACCTCTCGAGCGCTTCGCCGGCGATAATGGTGAAGGAGAAGACGGCGGCTCTAGAGCGCGCGAAGAAGGCAACGGCGACGGGGCAAGCGAAGGGGAGACCGTCTAGTCGGGGCGGATCTTCGTCGAGGTCCCGCCTGCCGAAGGGTTGGGTCCAAGGGGATTGGATCCGTTCGACCATCACTGAGAAGGACCTCGACGACCTGGCCAATGAGGGACTGATCCCCCACGGGTCAGCGAGGCTCCCGGGGTTCGAGTGTCAACCGCAGCCGCAGGAGGGTGAGTGCGTTCTCTTAGCCACTCACGTAGATCGTGGTTTTTCTCTGCCGCCGAGTGTGTTCTTCCGTGGGTTTCTAAATTTCTTTGGGGCGCAACTCCACCATTTCAATCCCAATTTCATCGCCTATCTTGCTGCCTTTGTGTCCATGTGCGAGAACTTCCTGGGTTGTCGACCGCACTGGGGTATCTTCAAGCACATATTCACCTGTCGGTCGCAGACAGTAAAAAAGGCGAGTCCGGGTGATGAGAGGACCAAGGTTATTCAGATGTTCGGGGGTCTTGGGATTCAGTTGAGGAACAAGAGCACTTTCCCGGCCATGACCCTTCCTGAGTCGGTCAGAGGGTGGCAGTTTAGACGAGTCGACACCGGGGCAGTCGACTGGTCTCCCTCCGTTCTCCATGGACCGAGTGGACAAACCGTCTTCTCTGAAGGTGCTTCCTGAGGAGAAAGCCGAGGTAAAAATGTTGGTGGAGCGCATGGTCCAACTCGTTCGGGACGGAGTGACAGGCATGGATCTTCTGGAAGTCTTCCTTAGGCGGTGCATCCAACCGCTCCAGTACCGAGGCCACCCGATGTGGCTATACTGTGGTACCGAAGACACCACTCGGGTCCATCCAGAGGCAGTCGACGACGCCACGCTGGAGAGGTGGGTGACCGCCATCACAGGGAACAAGGACAACCCTCGAGGAGCGAGGAGGATCCCGCCACTCGACTGTACCTATACGCCGGACAAGGTATGGCCGCTTATCTCCGAGTGTAATTTTGTTTTATCCCTTCTGCTTTGCTGTGAATTGATCGAGTGATCTTCATTTTGCTTTGTTGCTTGTCTGGCAGGCCACCACTGAATTGTACTCGATGCCCAATGGGGCGCAGACGCCGACTGGGAGGAGGAAGGAAGCGGGGGCGAAAGCCCGGAGGAGTGGGATTCGGATGCTGACGATGACGACGAGGGTGACGACTCTGGTGAGGAGGAAGAAGAGGAGGAGGAGGAAGTTGCACCTCCCCGCTCAGAAAGACGCTCGAAGCTTGCCCATGATCCAACGACTGAGCGGGGTAAGGGGGTCGCAACCGCTTCCCAGTAGACCAAGCGCCCTCGGACCACTTCTCCGGCGCCGACTGAGAAGGCTCCGAAGCAATCTCGAGTGGTACCGTCGAAGCCCGCAAAGGTCTTGCCGAAGATGAAGATGGTGATCCCCACTATCTCAGGGTAATGGTAGTTTTGAGCTTTCCCTGTTTCATGAACTTGTTCTTGGTCGACTCATGGGCCAATCGAGTGACTTTTGGAACTGCAGCGCTGCTACTTCCGACACTTCGGCGAGGGCCGAAGACCACGAGATGGAGGATGTTGCAACCTCGAAACCTGGTATGACTCCTGCATTGCCGTTTTCAGTCGACTGACTCATTGTGTCTAATTTTGATTCTTTCTGCAGTTTCATCTAACATTGTTATTGACCTTCCTGACGACGACGACGAAGAACCACCACGGTCGAGGAAAAGCAAGAAAACGTCTGCTGGCAAGGCGACTCAGGATGTGCCGGCACCCGAGACGTTGGTCGTGGAGGGAGACAATGTCACTCGTCCCACCATAAGCTTCGCGGTGCCGTTGACGAGTGCTCGCCCTTCGTCGTCGAGTGCTGCTCAACCCTCGCTTTTCTCTACCTATCCCGTTCCAGAAGACCAAGCCAGTGCTGCTAAAGAAGCGATATGCCAGGCGGGGGTCATGATGGAGCAAGTGAAGGCAATTCGAGAAGCCAGCCAGGCAGCCTATGACGCCAGTTTGGCACTCCAGAGTAATGTTTAGGTCAGTCGGTCACTGCCTGTTCTTCTTTCTGAAATTCCTAGAGTCTGTCCTACACCCACTGGGTGTGTGTCGATTGAAATTCCGGGTTAGTGGGGGCACGCTGAGTGCACCCACTGGGTGTAGTCCCCAAGGCTATGGTGGACTGCTGGCAGTCGACCATAGTCTTTATGCTTTGAGTTTTTCTTTACTCGACAAGGTCGAATAGATTCATAGACCGGTGGGGGCACGCTGAGTGCACCCACTAGGTGTAGTCCCCGAGACTGTGGTCGACTGCTGGCAGTCGACTATAGTCTGAAGAACATTGCCCCTTTTTTTTTGTTGGTCGACTGGTCGACTCTTGATGAAACTAGTGGGGGCACGCTGAGTGCACCCACTGGGTGTAGTCCCCGAGACTATGGTCGAATGTTTGCATTCGGCCGTAGTCTTAGAAGCGCTATGCTTTTTCCTTACTCACTGGGAAGTGAATTGTCTTTGACGTCTGTCGATTGGTTCTTCATAGAAATCCTGTGATCTTGCGGCTCGTTATACTGAGTAGGAGAACAAACACATTCAGCTCGAGCTCGATCTGAAATTGGCCCAAGAGAACTTGACGAAGGCGAAGGAGGAAGCTAAAGGTATGCTTGGTGAGGCCTTTGACGACTGCCTTTGCCTCTCACTTGTTTCCGAATCTAATCTCACTGTGACTTTGTAGGCAAAGTGAGGGACGCCCTGAAGAAACAAGAACTTGACTTGGCTGAGATGCAAAAAACTGCTTTAGAGAAGACCAGGCTAGCGGATGAGAAGCTGGCTTCAGTGACTAAGCTTGAAGAAGAAAACACCAATCTGAAAGCTGCTCTTGATGCTGCCAACCAGGAGGTCACTCGACTGAAAAGTGACAAGACCACCCTGAATGACAAGGCCAGTGAGTTGAAGAGAAAGAAGAATGATCTAGAGGCTTATATGGGTGGACTCGCTAAGAAGTTGTTCCTCATGCTTGAAGGTAATCCTTTGTATCAAACAAATATTTTACTTGTGACCTCCGACTGTTTGTCTTGACTCGGTGGTTGTGCTTGCAGAATTTTGTCAGAACTTTGAAGAGGAGACTGGTCGATTGGAAGTAAACCTGGACCCCATCAACTCTCCTGTGAAAGATGAAGTCACCATGAACGTGCTCCGACTTGAATCTCGTGTTGCTGCCATCATCGATTATCTCGCAAGGCTGAAGGTCGCAACTTCCCGCATCGACACAACACTCTAGCCAAGAGAGACAGTCCAGAACGACCTCGAGTCTCTGATGACTCGACTTAACGAGGTCCCAAGTCGAGTGCAGGAGTGGAAGAAGTCTTCAGCCAGGTGCGGCGCGGATGTGGCTCTGTCTCTGGTCCGCGTTCATTGCAAGGATGCACGAGAGGACAAGCTGGTGGCTCTTAGAGTGGCCAACACCAAGAAGCATGATTTCAGATCTTTCATGGAAACTTTCATTGCCGCTGCCACTCGGATTGCAGATGGAATTGATCTGGACGAGTTTGTGGCGCCTTCCAGCCCTCCACAGGAGGGGTAAAATACTTCAGAGCTTGATACTTTAAATTTGCCTCGGTATGCCGAGTGAGTTTTGTAACCGACAAACCTTAACAGGCCTAGCGCCTGAGCACTTTCGGTTCCGTTAGGTGTTATCGGAACTTGGGTTCGTCACTGAATATGCTTGCATTTGGTTTGAGGCGTCCTTTGCAGGTTGAAGCAAAGCGCTTATTGCCATCGGCTTGCATCCTAATTCACTTAGGCGAGTACTGGGCGGCAGCTAAGTCCCCGAGTGAGAGGTTTGCCCTCCACTCGGTAGGATTTTTGATACTTAGGCGAGCACTGGGCTGCAGCTAAGCCCCCGAGTGGGAGGTCTGCTCTCCACTCGGTAGAATTTTAGATACTTAGGCGAGCACTGGGCTGCAGCTAAGCCCTTCCGAGTGGGAGTTCTGCTCTCCACTCGGTAGGGTTTTAGATACTTAGGCGAGCACTGGGCTGCAGCTAAGCCCCCGAGTGGGAGGTTTGCTCTCCACTCGGTAGGATTTCAGATACTTAGGCGAGCACTGGGCTGCAGCTAAGCCCCCGAGTGGGAGGTCTGCTCTCCACTCGGTAGGATTTTAGATACTTAGGCGAGCACTGGGCTGCAACTAAGCCTCCGAGTGGGAGGTCTGCTCTCCACTCGGTAGGATTTCAGATACTTAGGCGAGCATTGGGCTGCAGCTAAGC
>NC_041389.1:492199862-492230300 GCF_002162155.2 Triticum dicoccoides
GCTAAGCCCCCGAGTGGGAGGTCTGCTCTCCACTCGGTAGGATTTCAGATACTTAGGCGAGCACTGGGCTGCAGCTAAGCCCCCGAGTGGGAGGTTTGCTCTCCACTCGGTAGGATTTCAGATACTTAGGCGAGCACTGGGCTGCAGCTAAGCCCCTGAGTGGGAGGTCTGCTCTCCACTCGGTAGTATTTCAGATACTTAGGCGAGCATTGGGCTGCAGCTAAGCCCCCGAGTGGGAGGTCTGCTCTCCACTCGGTAGGATTTCAGATACTTAGGCGAGCACTGGGCTGCAGCTAAGCCTCCGAGTGGGAGGTCTGCTCTCCACTCGGTAGGATTTTTGAATTGGTGGCGCAGCTAGGAAGGAGAGGGTAGCAGTCGACCTGCACCTCGTCCTCCTTGTAGAACGCATGTTGTACTTGTACTTAGGCGAGTTCTTGGACTGCAGCTAAGCCTCCGAGTGGAAGGCTGGCTTACCACTCGGTAGGATTTTATTTATCTTAGGCGAGTACTTGGACTGCAGCTAAGCCTCCGAGTGGAAGGCTGGCTTACCACTCGATAGGATTTTATTTATCTTAGGCGAGTACTTGGACTGCAGCTAAGCCTCCGAGTGGAAGGCTGGCTTACCACTCGGTAGGATTTTATTTATCTTAGGCGAAACGGATTTCGCAGCTAAGCCTTCGTGTGGGAGACTGACTCACCACTCGGTTAGGATTTGTTTTTACAGACTTAGGCGAATCGGATTCGCAGCTAAGCCACCCACTGGGGGATTGTTTTATATGGACAAAAGTAATAACAATCACTGGGAAAACTATAAAGCTCTTGTCTTTGATAAATAAACTATAGGAGTACTTTTATTACAACTCATCCGAGTGAATACTTAAGTGTAAAAGGGGCGGAGAAGCTCCGCGTTCCAAGCTCGGGGCTCGTCGATCTGATACTCGACATTGTAAAGACGGTATGCTCCATTGTGGAGAACCTTGGTGACGATGAAGGGACCTTCCCAAGAAGGAGCAAGCTTGTGTGGTTTCTGCTGGTCCACTCGGAGAACTAAATCTCCTTCCTGGAAGGCTCGACTCTTCACGTTTTTGGCGTGGAAGCGACGCAAGTCTTGTTGATAAATGGTCGATCTGATCAGAGCCATCTCTCTTTCTTCCTCTAAAAGGTCGACCGCGTCCTGCCGCGCTTGTTGTGCTTCAGCTTCGGTGTAGAGCTCGACTCAGGGAGCGTTGTGGAGAAGATCACTCGGCAAGACTGCTTCAACTCCGTAGACCAAGAAGAATGGAGTTCTTCCAGTCGACCGGTTGGGTGTGGTCCTTAACCCCCAAAGCACTGAGGGAAGTTCGTCAACCCATGCACCAGCCGCATGCTTGAGATCACGCATCAAACGGGGCTTCAAACCTTTGAGAATCAAACCGTTGGCTCGTTCTGCCTGTCCATTCGACTGCGGATGGGCGACTGAAGCATAGTCGACTCGTGTGCCTTGAGATGTGCAGAAAGCTCTGAATTCTTCAGAATCGAAGTTTGACCTGTTATCAGTGATGATACTGTGCGGGACTCCATATCTGAATATCAGTTCTCGGATGAAGCTGACAGCGGTACCAGCATCGAGGTTCTTGATGGGTTTGGCCTCAATCCACTTGGTAAACTTGTGGACTGCTACCAGCACATGTGTGAAACCGCGTCTTCCTGTTCTCAACGGGCCAACCATATCCAAACCCCATACAGCAAAGGGCCAGACAAGTGGTATGGTCTTTAAGGCTGAGGCGGGCTTGTGTGACATATTGGAGTAAAATTGACATCCCTCACACTTGTGGACTATCTCCTTCGCCATTTCATTCGCTCTGGGCCAATAAAAACCAGCTCGGTATGCTTTGGCCACGATGGTCTGAGAAGACGCATGATGGCCACAGGTCCCCGAGTGGATGTCGTTGAGAATCATTCGACCTTCCTCCGGTGTTATGCATTTCTGGCTGACTCCAGTCGCACTTTCTCTGTATAACTGACCTCTCATGACGGTGAAGGCTTTGGACCGACGGACGATCTCTCGAGCTTCTTCTTCATTCTCGGGGAGTTCCTTCCTCAAAATATAGGCGATGTAGGGCACTGTCCAATCGGGAGTGATGACCAAAACTTCCATGATCAAGTCGACCACCGCTGGGACCTCGACTTCAGTCGGATCTGTGGCGCTTTTAGGCTGCGTGGCTTCTTTAGTGAAAGGATCCTCTTGAACCGATGGCGTGTAGACATGTTCCAAAAACACGCCACTCGGAATGGCTTCCCTCTTGGAACCTATCTTTGCCAAGTCATCGGCTGCTTGATTTTTCAGTCGGGGAACGTGATGGAGTTCTAACCCTTCGAATTTCTTTTCAAGCTTCCTCACTGCATTGCAGTATCCAGTCATGGCTGGGCTTCTCACATCCCACTCCTTCATCACCCGATTGACCACCAAATCTGAGTTGCCGTAAACCATAAGGCGACGGACACCGAGTGAAATGGCCATGCGCAACCCATACAACAGTGCTTCATATTCTGCTTCATTGTTAGAGGAATCAAAGTGGATCTGGAGTACATATCTGAGCTTATCTCCTCGGGGAGAAACCAAAACTACCCCAGCACCAGAACCATTTAACATCTTAGAGCCATCAAAGAACATGGTCCAATGCTCCGAGTGAACTTGAGTCGGCTACTGCTGTTCAATCCACTCGGCAAGGAAATCTGCTATAGCCTGGGACTTAATGGCTTTCTTTTCCTCAAATTTGATATCAAGGGGAAGGAGTTCAATCGCCCATTTAGCCACTCGACCAGTTGCATCTCTGTTGTGCAGAATCTCTGACAATGGTGCGTCGCTGACGACTGTAATGTCATGATCAGAGAAATAATGGGCAACCTTCTTCATGGTCATGTAGATCCCATATACGAGCTTCTGATAATGAGGATATCTTTGCTTCGATGGGGTCAAAACTTCAGAGAGATAATATACTGGGCGCTGAACTTTGAAGGCTTTCCCTTCTTCTTCCCGCTCGACCGTAAGTACTGTACTGACGACTTGTCCTGTGGCTGCAATATAAAGCAACAGAGGCTCTTTGCTGATTGGAGCAGCAAGCACCGGTTGGGTGGAGAGTAGAGTTTTTAACTCGGCAAACGCTGCATCAGCTTCTGGAGTCCACTCAAACTTGTCTGCCTTCTTCATCAGTCGGTAAAGGGGAACGCCTTTTCACCGAGGCGAGAGATGAATCGACTTTACGCGGCCAAGCATCCAGTAAGCTTCTGGACATCGTGCACACGCACGGGGCGTTTCATTCGGAGTATGGTGCCAACTTTTTCTGGGTTAGCATCGATTCCTCGTTCGGAAACGAGAAAACCGAGTAACTTCCCGCCAGGTACTCCGAATGTGCACTTTGAAGGATTGAGCTTGATATCATACCTCGTGAGATTGGCAAATGTTTCAGCTAAGTCAGTCAACAGGTCGGAACCCTTTCGCGACTTGACCATGATATCATCCATGTATGCTTCCACATTCCGACTGATTTGAGTGAGTAAACACTTTTGAATCATTCTCATGAACGTGGCTCCGGCATTCTTGAGGCCGAATGGCATGGTGATATAGCAGAAGCACCCGAATGGGGTGATGAAAGCTGTTTTGATTTCGTCGGGCCCATACAGATGGATCTGATGATACCCGGAATAAGCGTCTAGAAAAGACAATATCTCGCACCCTGCGGTCGAGTCGACAATTTGGTCGATGCGAGGGAGAGGAAAATGATCTTTCGGGCAGGCCCAATTGATATGTTTGAAATCAATGCACATACGAAGGGAATTGTCTTTTTTGGGAACCATAACGACATTGGCGAGCCACTCGGAGTGGTATATCTCTCGGATGAACTCTGCTGCAAGGAGTCGAGCCACCTCTTCGCCAATGGCTTTTTTCTTCTGAACGGCGGTCCGTCGAAGATGTTCTTTAATAGGTTTTGCTTTTGAATCGACTCTAAGGCGATGCTCAGCCAGTCCCCTGGGAACACCTGGCATGTCAGCTGGCTTCCATGCGAAGATGCCCTAGTTCTCACGGAGGAACTGGATGAGCGCTTCTTCCTATTTAGAGTCGAGTGTAGTGGAAATATGGGTCGGAGCTGCATTGGGGTGAGTCGGATGGATGTGAACTGGCTTCGTCTCACCGGACGACTGAAATGCTGATTCCGTGGCGGGCTTCTTGGCCCACAGTAAATCACTCGGATCTGCGTTCTTCTTGTATCCCTCTAGCTCTATCACTGTTATCTGGTCATCCGCAATCTTTGAGCCTTTCTGGAAACACTCTTCTGCTTTCTTCCGGTTACAAGTGACGGTGATCACGCCTTTGGGGCCAGGCATCTTTAACTTGAGGTACACATAACATGGTCGAGCCATGAAGCGGGCGTAAGCTGGTCTTCCCAAGATAGCGTGGTAGGCGCTCTGGAAATCCACGATTTCAAATGTCAGCTTCTCTTTGCGGAAATGCTTCGAGTCGCCGAACACCACATCCAGAGCTATTTGGCCGAGTGACTCAGCCTTCTTTCCTGGGATGACTCCGTGAAAACTCATGTTGCTGGAACTGAGCCTGGACATCGGAATGCCCATTCCCTTGAGCGTCTCTGCATACAGTATGTTCAACCCGCTGCCGCCATCCATCAATACCTTCGTCAGTCGAGTGCCTTCGATGACCGGGTCGACCACCAGTGCTTGCCTCCCAGGGGTGGCAATATGAGTAGGATGGTCCGACTGGTCGAAAGTAATGGGAGTTTGTGACCATCTCAGATAGTTTGGTGTCGCCGGTGCAACCATATTGACTTCACGGTTGATCACTTTCAGTCGACTTTTGCTCTCTACATCAGCAAAAATCATCAGAGTGGAGTTGACATGAGGGTACTCTCCATCACTGTCCTGCTTGTCCTCAGCCTTGTCCGACTCCTTCTCTTTGTCCTTCGGCTGTTTCCCTTGGAACTGCTGGATTAAGAGCCGGCACTGGCGAGTGGTATGCTTTGGGTAGATGAAGTTACCTCTTCGTCTTTCTTCGTGTGGATATGACACGGCATGTCCATCACATCATTACCCTCCTTATCTTTTACCTTCTTGGGGTTCCAAGATCCTTTGGGCTTCCCTTTAAATTTGCCCTGTGTCACAGCTAGAGCCTCTCTAGGAGCTGCTGGCTTGGCCTTCCGCTTTTGCTTCTGACTGGAGTTTCCTTTATCCGACTGACTCGGCTTGTACTTGCCGCTCCGGAGTCGGTCCTCTTCTTCGCCGTTGGCGTACTTGGTGGCTATTTCCATCATCCGACTCAGGGTCATGTCTCCAGTTCGACCAAACTTCAGGCTCAACTCTCTGTTCTTGACGCCATCTTTGAAGGCGCAAACCGCTTGATGGTCCGACACATTCTCTACAGTGTGATGCAAAGTGATCCACCTCTAGATGTAATCCCTCAGTGTTTCACTCGACTTTTGTACACAAACTTGTAGCTCAGTCAATCCAACAGGTCGCTTGCAAGTTTCCTCAAACGTCCTGACGAACACTCGAGAAAGATCTTCCCAGGTGTAAATGCTGCTGGGAGCTAACTGATTCAACCATGCCCTGGCTGAACCCCCTAGCATAAGTGGTAAATGTTTCATGGCCACCTCATCATTATCGCCACCAATCTGAACAGCCACTCGGTAGTCTTCGAGCCAAGTTTCAGGCTTAGACTCTCCGGTGAACTTATTCACCCCAGTCGCCAACCTGAAGTTGGGGGGTATCACGGCGGTTCTGATCGCTCTGCTAAAACATTCTGGACCTGAAACATGGACTCGGCTGCTTGTGGGCACATCTCTGTCATGACCACCTCTATGAGCTCTGTTTCGGTCGACCAAACCTTGCACGATGATGGATCTCGCGTCAAAGCCTGGCTCTCTAGGGGTCGACAGGAGCTCTCCGCCCAACACTGAGCTGGCGTCTGTCATCTTGCTGCCGATGGGCGTTAGACCCACTTCTCGGAGGAGGAGTGGGCACTCGACGCCTGTCATCACGATCAAATCGACCATCATAGTGGTCCCGCCGGCCTTCACGTCCCATGCGCCTCGGACGCGACCTTGGACTATGAGCCGGCTGAACAGTATTCGCAGCGACAGATCGACTGTGAATCCTGTTACGTGACTGTGACACAGCTGAATTCTGATCTCCTGCTGCCCGGAGCAAATCTCTGATCTGCATCAAGCCTCTTCCAGCCTCTGACTGAGAGGGCTGAATTGACTCCGCTATGCGGGCTGCAGCTGCCAAATTCTGAACTGGGGTTCGATATACCTGAGTTGGTTGCGGAAAGAGCTGACGTCGATTGGAGTTAGTCGCTCGTTGACGCGCACGCTCATCGAGTGCTCGCTGAAGGTTCTCCAGTCGAGTGTGTTCAGCCAGGTTGGCTAAACGCGCCTCTTCCAGGGCACGAGCCTCAGGAGTTTCTCCTGCAATGGGAGTATGCAGGGTATCCATGTTCCGGCGGTGAAGTTCTTCCCTCTGCTGGGAAGTGAGCGGCTCGGGTTGGTACTCTTCATGGGCTTGAGCAGGGTCGTCCTCGTCGTCCATCCCGTCGCCACGGGGGAAACCGGGAGGACTACGGGGCCCGTTGACCATCAGGACCTCCGCCGCCGGATCACTGCTATCGCACTCGGATGTAGTCTCTACGGAGCCAGTCGACAGGTCGAACAGGCCGTAGAGATATTCGTCGGGCTCAATCGCCGCGACTTGGGTGGTGGCCGATTGGTGAGCCACTGCGTGTCTCACCCATGGCTGGAGCCTCGACCGACCGGAGCGCTTGCGCTGGCGGGAGACAGGAAGGGAGGACGGCGCAAGAGTCGACCGGTATGGGGTCGACAGCTGCCGCAGCAAGACGCCGCGGACACACGCCCGAAAGTGCGTCGCCCCGCGGACGGGGAGCGCGTCGATGTAGAGTGGTGCCTCCTGGAGCCAAGCGGAGTCGTCGGCGATGAAAGTGAGCGCACCGAGACGGATCTCGTGGCCCTCGACCAGAGCTCCGCCGGAAACCATGATGAAGGCCATCGGACAAATTGCAACTTCTCCAAAAAAGTCTCTAAGACACCTGCCCCATGGTTGGCGCCAACTGTCGTGGTTCTAAGTCTGGCAGTAGAATGGGGGGTAAGTATGGAAAGGCAAGGTCCTAGCTATGTAGTAGTTGTACACACGGGTGTTTAGCGAGTTCAGGCCCTTCTCTGAGGAAGTAACAGCCCTACGTCTCGGAGCCCGGAGGCGGTCGACTGATCTCTGTGTATATGAGTTACAAGGGTGCGAACCCTTCTACCAGTGGAGGGGGGTGGCTTATATAGAGGACGCCAGGACCCCAGCCAGCCCACATAGAGGAGGGTTAAAGTACATTAAGGCCGGGCGTTACTGGTAACGCCCTACATAAAGTGTCATCATGACCATTAAGACTATTTAATTACAGACCGTTTGGATACAGCATAAATCCTGAACTTCTGATGGTCGAGTGTGTCTTCATGGTCGAGTGTCTTCTAGCCGGTCGAGTGGAGTCTCCCTTGGTCGAGTGGAGCTTCTCTTGGTCGACTGGAAGGTAACTTCGAATGATGATGTCCTTGGGTATGGTATCCTAGGTAGGTCCATGACCCTACCCTAGGTACATAACCTCATCACTACCAGCGTGACCCGACCGACGTTGTTGGGTTTGGGACGGATCCCAGAGATCATTGCCGCTGTAGAGGCCCGCCTGCGGGACCTGGGGACGCAGATGGAGCGGCTGTCCCAGGCTGGCACGGCGATGATGACAGCCCTGTGGCCGGACTCCGCCATCCGCACAGCTTCTCACGCCTGGCGCGTTGGTTGGAGATGGGCCCGGACCGCCTTGGCGAGTGGCGTATTTCCGCCGCCCGTGCCGGTGCCGAGATGGCGCTTCGGTTCGTGCTGTCTTGGCATTCGGATCTTCAGCTGGACGCGCTGATGGGCCAGTATGCTGGTTCGGAGCAGTTGCTGCAGGAGCAAGCCGGCCGGATCGCCTCCCGGGCCAGCTACATCGCCGAGTTCACCTTCCACGACGAGTTCCATCCGGAGCGGACGGAAGACTGCAGGGCCGTGGATGACAACGACTACGGCTTGCTTCTCCATGACCCGGAGGGGAGCTCGGAGGAGACGGGCGTCTACGGCGACGCGGATGCTGAGGAGGACTCCGGTGTCACGCCGGACCCGGAGGTCGCCAGGGGAGGTCCGTCGACGTCGTGACGCGGCGCTGGAGATGCCTGAGATACTTTACGCAGAATCTGTTAAGTAGCAGGTCCACCCACCCACTGGGGGTTGTTTATGGTGTAATGAACTCGGGCCGTGGGCCTTTGCTTCAAATATTTATGTGTGAATATCATGAGTGCTTTTTTGCTCTTTGCCTTCCGCTATTTCGAACCGATTTCATGCGCTTTTCCTCTCTCAAACCTCCCCACCGCGAGTCAGACGGCCGAGGCTCCGGTCCGTGACAAGGAGTTCGATTCTTCGAGAGGGTCGCGTAGGACTTGGGTCCTTAGAAGCGTTGAGCGAGAGCGAAACACCCACTGGGCTGGCTGGCGGCAATCCGGCTTGGCCGGTTGGCGAGCAGCCGGTCGTGCGGCTACTTATTTGATGAGTGACGGGCTGGGTCGGTCGACCCGGCGGCCTTTGACTTAGTGTATGAATCATAAAGGAGCTTTGGCCCGTTGTGCTTGCCCGCCGACAGCCAAAGCTGGATCTGCGGTTTTAGGGCGAAGTGGGGGACCGCGGCGTCCCAACTTTATCAGGAATCACCAAGTAAGGCGGCGAGATGGCGACCGAGCCGGCCTGCCCCCGAGCCCCCGGGTCCAGCGAGTCGAGCCAGTGGCCGGGTTCAGTGGTAAAGTGATGTAGAAAAAATAAGGACGCAATAAATTGGTCGGTAAAAGGCAGCCCCCGAGTCTCGTTTGGGGACCCCTTAGTTTCATGCGTTTACAAAAGGCGACAATACATACACTCATGCGGCTAACTATAAAACGGGCGGAGGAGTTCCGCATTCCACGTCCGGGTCGTTTCTTCGCCGGCGGTGTCCTTCTTGTGCTTCTTTGACTTGCGTGCATCGATGAGGTAGTAGGCATTGTGGTCGCGCCAGGCCCTGCTCACGATGAATGCGCCCTCCCATGGAGGGAACAACTTGTGCTGGCCTCCCTGCTCTTGGACGAGTCGGAGGACGAGGTCGCCCTCGCGGAATGCGAGGGGCTTGATCTTCTTGCTGTGGTAGTGCCTCAGGCCTTGCTGGTAGATAGCCGAACGGCTAAGTGCCAGAAGGCATGCTTCTTCGAGCAGGTAGATGCCGTCTTCGCGTGCCTATCTAGCTTCGGCTTCGGTATACATCATGACACGCGGCGAGTCAAACTCGACGTCGGTCGGGATGACAGCTTTAGATCCATAAACAAGGAAGAATGGGTTGAACCCGGTCGACCGATTCGGTGTTGTGCGCAGACTCTAGAGTACTGCATGCAACTCGTCAAGCCAGCTGCCGGGTGAGAGGATAAGTGGCTCGATGAGTCGCGGCTTGATGCGGGACAGGATGAGTCCATTGGCCCGCTCGACCTGCCCGTTGGACTGCGTATGTGCCATGAAGGCCAGGTCGAGGCGGATGCCGGAGACGGAGCAGTATTGCTCGAGCGTGCCCTTGGCGAAGTTGGTGCCGTTGTCGGTGATAATGCTGTTCGGCATGCCATAGCGCACCGCTAAATCCTTGATGAACCGGACGGCTGTTGGCCCGTCCAATTTCTTGATAGGTCTTGCCTCGATCCACTTGGTAAATTTTTCCACTGCCACCAGAAAGTGCGTCATGCCGCCTCGAGCGGTTTTGAAGGGTCCCACCATGTTGAGTCCCCAGACCGCGAAGGGCCAGGTGATCGGTATGGTGCAGAGTGCTGACGCCGGCTGGTGGCTGCGTTTGCTGAAGTGTTGGCACCCTTCACATTTGAGAACGAGCGACTTGGCGTCTTCGAGGGCCGTGGGCCAATAGAAACCATGGCGGAACGCCTTGGCCGCCAAGGATCGTGATGTGGCGTGGTGCCCGCACTCGCCCTGGTGAATGTCGAGGAGGATGTCGATGCCGCGATCCTGCTCGACGCAGCGTTGGAACACGCCGGTAGAGCTGCGTTTGACGACCTTGTTGTTGATGATGCTGTAGGCGGATGCTCGGCGCTGAATTTGCCGAGCATCAGTCTCGTCCATGGGGAGAAACCTGTTCTCCAGAAACTCTGATATCAGGAGAGCACAAGATGGAGCTGCAACCACTGCGAAGACGGCCACCAGGGTGGGTTCCGGGTCGGCATCCCCTGAGCCGGGTTGAGCAGCCTCCGGGTCGGGGATGGCGACGGCCGGGTCCGGCATGATGGTGGCCGGGTCGAGCTGAGCAGCCCTCGGGCCGGGTTCAGCAGTCCTCGGGCCAACTTGGGGTGCGGCCGAGTCATTTGGAACATGAATGGACTCGGAGTCCGGCGATGGCTTGACGGATGGCTTGCGCATGTGCTGAGGGAGACGCCGGACGGGATGGCTTGTCGTGATGAGGCGATCTTGGCGAGCGTGTCGGCTGCTTCGTTCTCCGCGCGCGGGACGTGGAGGAACTCGCAACCCTTGAAGGATCCGGATAGCTTCTGGACGAGGAAGCGGTAGCTTGCCATGTTGGACTCGCGGGCGTCCCATTCGCCTGAGCACTGCTGCACCACCAGGTCCGAGTCGCCATAGCACAAGATGCGCCGGATGCCGAGTTCCTTGGTATGCCGGAGGCCGTGCACAAGGGCTTCATACTCGGCGATGTTGTTGGAGGCGGCGACGTGGATCTAGAGCGCGTAGCGGAGCCGGTCGCCCTTCGGAGATGACAGTCCGATGCCGACCCCCAAGACGAGTCGCATCTTGGACCCGTCGAAGTGCATGCGCCAGTGCCTCGAGTCGGGAGGCGGCGGCAAGTATTGGGTCCCGGTCCAGTCGACGAGGAAATCGGCTAGGGCCTGAGACTTGATCGTGGTGCGGGGCTCGTAGAGGATAGTGTGGCCGGCTAGCTGGATCGCCCACTTGGCGACCCAGCCGGAGGCGTCTCGGCACCCGATGATTTCTCCGATAGGCGCCGTGCTGACGACGGTGACGACGTGCTCTTAGAAGTACTGCTTCAGCTTCTTGGCAGTGAGGTACACGCCGTAACACATCTTCTAGTAATGCAGGTATTTCTGCTTGGAAATGGAGAGCACCTCGCTTAGGTAGTAGACTGGTCGCTGGACGGCTTGGATCTTGCCCTTCTCTGGTCGCTCGACCACCAGCACCATGCTGACCGCCCGCGAGGTCGCGGCTATGTAGAGCAACAGCGGCTCCTTGTCGGTCGGCGCGGCCGGGACTGGTGCGGTGAAGAGCATGCGCTTGAGGTCTTGGAAAGCCTCGTCTGCCTTGCCGTTCCACTCGAACGGGCTTGACTTCTTCATCAGCTGGTACAAGGGGAGCACCCTCTCGCCCAGCTGGCTTAGGAACCGGCTGACCGAGGCCAAGCACCCGGTGAACTTCCGGACATCGCGCAGTAGAGCTGGCTTGCGCATGCGCTCGATGGCCTTGATCTTCTCCGGGTTCGCCTCAATGCTGCGTTCCGAGACGAGGAAGCCGAGTAGCTTTCCGGCCAGGACGCCAAAAATGCACTTTTCTGGGTTGAGCTTGACCTTGTATTCACGGAGGTTGGCGAATGTTTCCTTCAAATCGTCGAGGAGTGTGAGGTGCTGCTTGGTCTTCACCACAATGTCGTCCACGTACACGTGGATGTTGTGGCCGAGTTGTGGCAGCATGCATTTCTGCATGCAGCGTTGGAAGTTGGCGCTGACGTTCTTCAATCCGAACGACATGGTGATGTAGCACTACGCCCCAAAGGGCATGATGAAGGACATCTTCAGGGCATCGGCCGGGTCCAGCTTAATCTGGTGATAGCCGGAGTAAGCGTCCAGGAAGGACAGGAGCTCGCACCTGGCGGTCGAGTCGATGAGTTGGTTGATCCGCGGGAGAGCAAACGGATCCTTGGGACAGGCCTTGTTGAGGCTGGTGTAGTCGATACACATGCGCCAGGTCTTGTTCTTCTTCAGGACGAGGACTGGATTGGCCAGCCACTCGGGGTGAAATACTTCCATTATGCAGCCGGCCGCCAAATGCTTAGCGACCTCTTCACCAATGGTTCTTCTCTTCTCTTCAGAAAATTGTCGGAGGGGTTGACGGACAGGCTTGGCGTCCTTGCAGACGTGAAGTTTGTGCTCAGCGTACTTCCTCGTGATACCTGACATTTCCTTGGGGGTCCACGCGAAGATATCCCGATTCTCACGGAGGAAGTCGACGAGCTCGCCTTCTTATTTGCTGTCAAGGCAGGCGCCTACGACAACGTACTTGCTGCAGCTGGGGTCTCTAGGGTTGAGCTTCACTTTCTTGGTCTCCTTGGAGGGCTTGAAGGCAGCCTCGTCGGCCGGGCCTGAGGTCGGGATCGACGTATCGGAGGCTTCGCCTGCCAGGGTGACGATCCGGTCGAGCTGGCGCCGCTCCTCGGCAATGACCAGCGACTCGGCTAGCTTGGCGCCGTCTGGGGCGCACTCCAGAGACTTGCGGTAGTCGCCGGTGATGGTAACGAGGCCCTTGGGACCCGGCATCTTCATCTTTAGGTACGCGTAGTGGGGAACCACCATGAACTTGGCGAGCGCGGGCCGGCCCAGCAATGCATGATATGCGCTGGACAGGTCCACCACCTCGAACCAGATTGGTTCGTGTCGGAAGTGGCTGCTGTCGCCGAACAGGACATCGAGCCGGACCCGGCCAATGGGCGAGCAGGAAAGGCCGGGCACGATGCCGTGGAAGACTGTCCGGGTCGGCTCCAGGTCTTCGGCCTTGAGGCCGAGCTTGGTCATTGTTTCGCGGTAGAGGATGTTGATGCTGCTGTCGATATCGATGAGGACTCGAGAGAACTTGCACGTGCGCTGCGCAACGATGGTGGGGTTGAGGATGAGGGTGTATCCACCCGGACTCGGCATGACTGCCGGGTGATCCTCACGGGTCCAGGTGACCGGGCGATCCGACCAGTGCATGAAATCCAGCTTGGCCGGGATGACGATGTTCACCTCCTGCCGAAGAAGGCGCTCGCTGCGCTTGTCATCGCCGAAGCTGGTGAAGATGATGTAGGCCGCGTTCTGGTCTGGGTAGGCGTCGTTCCGCATTGCACCGCCGGCGGGAGGCGGTAGCGGAGGCAGAGGCGGCTGCCCTGCGCCAGGAGCTAGAGCCGGAGCCGGAGGAGGCGGAACGTCTCCCCTCATGATTCGCTTGGTGATGGCGCACTGCCGAAGCATGTGCGTGGAGGGTCTTACGTCGCTGTGGTGCTTGCATGGGGCGTCGAGCATCTATTCGAAACTCATGGCAGGCTGCCATGCCATCGCCGGTCTGCTGGCGCTTCGCTGCCGGGTCCGCCGTAGGCTCGGCGGCCGCGACGAGCCGGTTGTCGTGATGCTGCGCCGGTTGGTCGGCCTTGCTCTTGTTGTTCTGATGATGATGCTGCCGGCTGCTTTCGCCGGCCGGCTTCGGAGGAGGAACCGGCTTTGCTTTGCCGGCTTCGTCCAGCGCCACCTGGATCTTCATGGCGGAGTCGGCGTTGGCGTACTTGTCCGCCGTCACCATGAGCACGGCCATGGTGGCCGGCTCGAAGCGTAAGAGCTTGTTCTTGAGGAGGGTGCTGTCTCAACACCTGCTGACGAAGTACTGGATCGCCTGGACTTCATGGACGCCCTCGCAGCTGTTTCGGAGCTCGGTCCAGCGTGCGAGGTACTCGCGACCCGTCTCCGTCGGCCCCTGCGCGCACATGGCGAGCTAGCTAGGGCGACCGGGTCGCTTGTAGGTCCCCGTGAAGTTGCGGACAAAGGCATCCTCGAAGTCGACCCACGCGTTGATGCTGCCCATCGACAGACTGTTCAACCATGTGCGGGCCGACCCCTGGAGCATGAGCGGTGCGTAGTGCACGGCTAGACGATGATTGGCACTGGTGATGCCAATGGCCGTGGTGTAGTCGGTGATCCAGTCTTCTGGCTTCACAGTCCCATTGTACTTGGGGGTGTCGCGGGGGAGCACGAACCCTTTCGGAAAGGGCTCCTCCCGGATGCGTGGGCCGAAGCACGCCGGCCCGATAGCGCCGCTCTCCTCCACCTCCAGGGAGCGAGCGAGCTGATCGAGGCGGTGGCGCGCGTCGGCATTGTCGATGGCGTGCGGGCCGAGTCGACTGGCGGCCAGGCCCCAAAGGGCCGGGTCGGTTGGAGCCGGACGCCGGCCAAGCTAGCCGGGTCCGTGCTGGTTCTCCGGGGTGGGCTCGTTGCCCAGAGCGTCGGCAGCTGTGGCGGCTGGGTTGCGTCGAGTTCGGGCTTGGCCGGAGTGCGCCTCGCCGGGTGGCGAGGAAGCCGTGTGCAGAAGTTCGCCGGGTCCGCCAAGACGGGTGGAGGTGGATCCCCCCGGCTTGGCGAGCTGGTTGAGGCGATCCTTCTGGGTGTTGGCGGTGTAGAGGCGCTCGCGCATCCGCCCGATGCGCTCCTTGAGCTCCTCGCCTACAAGTTGGTCGAGATCGACCGCGGCTGCCTCCGCAGCATGCATGTTCTTCACTGGGGTTTCGTAGATGGTCCGGACGGCATCGAAGCCTCGGCCGACCGCTCCTCCCCAGGTGCGTGCGTCGGCGTCCCAGCTTGGCTCGGCCATGGCGGCCGTAACTCCGTGAGTGGTGTCGTGCTCCATCTGAGCAGCCTCCAGGCGGCGCCTGGTGGCGGCCAGCATCTCGGACAGGTCCAGCATCTGCTGGCGCCTATCCTCGAGCTGGGTTCGGGCTTCGGTGACGTTGGTGGCGTCGATGTCGGTGCTGATGGGGGTGCGGAGGCTCTGCATCGCAGCGCGCAATGGATCGGACGGCTCGGTCCGTTCCGCGGTGGCCCTGGCCTCCGCGGCCTTCCTTGTTTTGCTCGACGAGGAAGAGGCTCCATCGCCCGTGACGTAAACCTCCACATGGACGTCCATCCCCCCGGCGGCAATGCCACCACCGAGGGAAATGGGAGAGTCAGAGTAGCTGAGCACCTCGCTGGGGTACTCGTCGGCCGCGAGCGCATCGGAGATGTGGAGCGCGGCGAAGGAGGCGGCGAGCGCGCCGACGACGTCGTCCGTTAGCGCGACGGACTCGTCGGTGTAGGAGAAGGGCCCCGTCTGAAGCATGCTCCCGGCCAGCTCCTCGAGCTGCCCCATGATGGGCGCCAACTATCGTGGTGGGTGCACGGCAGATGCCAAGGGATGGCTAAAGAGAGGAGGAGGCTCGAGGGCGCTTGTGGGCTCCAGAGGCGAGGTTGGCATGCGCGGGCGCAGGACGCCGGACATACCCAGGTTCGGGGCTCTCCGACGAGATAACACCCCTAGTCCTGCCGAGTTTGGTTGGATGATTGATAGTACAATGTTGCTCCTGGAGCTGTGTGGAGGAGGAAGGAAGCTGGCCAAGGCTTGGGCCGCTCCTTCTCTCCGGTACTGCTGTTGGGTGGCTAGTTCTATGCTTGCTCGTGCTTCTGTTTCTTACTTTCGGTCTCTGGTCTCTTGCGTTCTTGTTTTATTACATGCCTCTGCAGGCGTGGGTTCCTGGGGGGGGGGGTTATAGATCAACCCACCCAGGGTTACAATGGTAATATGCTGAGTGGGTGGGTCCGTATTGTTGGTGTCCAGGACTCCGGGCTGGGTCCCGCTTGTGGGCTTGTGGGTTGCCAGGTTCCCCTAGGTGCGGGCCCCGCATGCCTAGGGGACTGTGAGCCATCTTGTCGGTCGTCAGGGCGTGGCCGAGTCGAGTCATGTACAGTGCTCTCCGTTAGGCTGCCGCTTGCTGTCATCAGCGGTGAGGACGGGAGCATTGTTGCCAGCTAGCCTTGGTCAGCGGGTAGGTGAGGGGCACTGTTGCCACGCCCTGGCTGACCACAGGCATGGGTGGAAACACTGTTGTCTTGGTCATCGGTGGTTTCGGTCTTGTCCCATTGTACGGCCTGGATGGGACGGGAGCTGACCCGTGGCTGGGTTGCCGTCGACGCCATGGGTGGGTCTGGCTTGCCGTGGAAGCCTTGGTTGCGCCGGGTTGAGTCGTCTTGCACTAGTTGCTGCCGCCGGGTTGACGTACCTTGCCGGGTTGGGGAGTTTGGCCGGGTTGCAAGCCCTGCCGGGTCGAGCGACCCGGCCAGGCGCATGCCGGCTTGCGAGGCGGTGCGGGCCCTGCTGTTTTTGAAAAGGATCCGGGTTCCGTTGCCTGCCCGGGGTTCATCCCCCCGACAGGAGGGCTGGGTATTTCTGTAGGATTGGAGGAAGAGGAGCATGCATTTTCTGTATGAGTGAGGAAGAAGGTGAGCAGGGGTTTTCTGGATGAGTGAGGACGATTGGGGAGCGGGGGGAATTGGGGGAGACGGAAGCGGGAGAGCAACCTGTTCGTGTTTATAAGGCCCGCTTCACTAACTATTCGCTTTTTCCCAAGAACCGCTCTCTTATTTTGTGTTGCTGCATTGGAGCTGGCTCATGGACTTGGCTGACTGGCCATGCATGTAGGATGCATGTGCCCGCCGGCCACTGCATGCGCTTGGTTTGTTACTAGGCCTATTTAATAGGGTGGTTATGGAGTAAATTAAGGAGATTTATTTTCTCTGTGTGCATCTACCAAATTAGAGGATGCGGTACTGGATGCAGACACTCACATTAAACTAAGCTTCAGAAGATAAGGTATGCATACTAACATTCAGAAGAACAAAAGTTCAGCATGTTTATGCATCTCAATGATTCACCATACTATAACCAATACAAAGCTGTGAGAAGGTGTGGAAATAAAGAAAATCGGTCGATGCTTCTCTGAGCAAAGGGCCTCCCTGCGCACGCATTAATTTCCTGGGCATGCTTGTTTCTTCTCAATGTTGCGAGCACTTTGAGCATGTTGGCAACTCCACACCTAGCTAGCTGCATCATCTTGCAATTGATGCTGACACATTTGCAGCAAACACATGAGGCAATAGAGATGACTCAACATGAGTCCATATTGTGCAGTTTCCCTGAAATTATCTTCATTGTCCTGAATCTGGAAAGATAGGAAAACAGTAGCTATACTTAAACGATGTTGCAAAATAGTAGCACATATCAATACATTGGCATGACAAAACACGATCATCTGGATGAAGGGGATACTGACCTGCCTGAGGAAGATTATATATAATTTCATAAGTCATTGGTTGTTTTCCACCTTCGGCTACACTGCTTGTTTGCTCCTCCACACATGACAGGATCGTTCCGCACTGCATTCAGCAAGTCAACATACGAATAAGCTAATTTCATATTGTGGTGGTCACTGTACCTAGTTACGAATGTAGGAATACCTGGAGCACCATGAGGTTAGCTGATAGCAGGTAGATGCAGCCATATAAATTTTGTGCGGTGCTACCAAAATTGAGGTTTGTATCCCTTCCCGTTATGAGAATTCTTCTTGAAGTTGGTAGAATGTGACAGCTTGTTCTTTGCATCAAATTTTCCTTTCCCCCGAGATTTGTTCTTGTTGTTTTGGGGCTGGTTGGGCTGGAAGTTCTTCTCGTGTACCATGTGGGCACTAGAAGCTCCCTCAGCGACTCGAGCACGTGTGTCTTTTGCTCCCGCCTTCTCCTCAAAATGAAGAGTGCTAATGAGATCCAAAATAGAAAACTCATGTCTCTTGTTTTTCAGAGAAGTAGCAAAATCGTTCCACGAAGGTGGAAGCTTGGCAATGATGGTCCCAGCAACAAATTTGTCCGGCAACACACACTTAAAGTACTCAAGTTCCTTAGAGAGTGATTGTATCTCATGAGTCTGCTGAACAACAGAGCGCTCATCAGTCATCTTGTAGTCACAGAATTGCTCCATGACATACAACTCGTTGCCCAAACGTGGCCTCAAGCGCAGCCCACATGTCTTTGCCGCTGTCAAACAACATATCTGAATCCATAATGGAATCGTCAAGAACACTCAGCAGGGCGGCTTTGAAGAGGGTATCCATGTTCTCAAAAGCTTCCTGCTGTGTAGGATTAAGATCGCCCTCAGGCTTACCCTTAGTGGCGCCATAGCAGTACATGATCTGAAACCAATATAATGCTCTTGTGCGCCACATTTTATATTACACCCCCTTAAAAGTAGGCGGCTTCAAAAGCGCAGCAAAACCACTCGGAGTAAATTGCCTATAATCAGGTTTTTGGATTGGATTGTTGAATATATGAGCAATTTACTATGAGATTTAATCCAAATCAGCAGTAAATAGATCATGACGACAATTGCAAACATCAAAGTAATGATGCGGACTAAACCAGGAGGATAGAATCACATACTGTACGCGGGAGCAGAACCGCTGTGGTTGATGTTGTCCCTCATGTCGTTGATGAAGAGGTTACCGAGGTCGGGGAAGAAGGTTGTCATTGAGGAAGTCGTTGCTGGCAGCAGTCATAGGAGTGTGCTCCCCAAAAACCTGACCGCCCCTCTCCCGTACAGGATCATGAAAGGTGGGGTTCGGGGGACTGCTGTCCCTTCTCGCGGTGCACGCCGGAAGGTGGGTTGGAGAAGAATTGCATGGTGGCGCTAAGATCTGGAACGGTGCGAAACCATATGATACAGCGGTGGCTAGGGTAGAGCATGTCAGGTCGGTCGTGCAAGTAAGACCAAGTATAATAGTAGGCCTTTGGCCCCCAAACCCCACGTCCAAGTCAATAATAGTCCCACCAAGGTTTGTCTAAAAAACGGAGTAATTAAGGCGTCCGTTAGCCCCTTTAGTATAAATACTATATCATTAATAATGGCCCCACCTTTTGTCTCACAAAGTATGTTGGGGCTCCTGCTACAACCGGCTACAAGTTTACAATCCGCTTCTCTTCTCTTTCCTCTTCTCTCTCCTTCAACTAGCACTATATTTAAATCCTTATAGCCTGCTTATGTCATCTAATTGTAGTACTTGCTCTAAGGTTACTCTCCACTGTGTAGTCTGAAATGTCGGGCGTGCAGCAGGTGGTGCCCTCAGTAGGCTTCGTCGGTTCAACGGCGGAAGCAGTGAGAGGTCGTGTCGCCCTGACTTGCCATCAATGTGGAGTGGCGGGCTCAGCTGGCACCGAGCGGGAAGCACGCGTGGGAGGGGGAGGGGTTTTTGTTGGGCCAAGAAGGTGAGAAGCCAACTTGGGATCGGTCCGGATGGGGAAATATCATGTGCTCCCATACTCTGCATATGACACTAGTTTCCGGTTTATAGCGATGTTTAGAGTAACATAGTAATATGTTACAGTATAAGTTACTTCCCACTATGACCAACCTTGGCCTCTCCTAGTGCTCCACCATGTATAGCTGCTAAGCCTGCCATGTAGGCATAAAATATGATGTGGCAAGTTAATTAAGAAGAGAGAGACTAGTTTGGTGACCGCAGGAAGAAACGGTGGAAAGACAGTTTTGAGTCTATAGCTAATTAAATGAAGCAAGCTTAGCAACAATAAACTAAGCACCTATGCATTGAAGACTTGAGTTACTAAGCCATTTAATGCACTTAGCACCTCATCTAAGCACATCTAAGGACTTAGCACTTAGCACCCCCTTGACCGTGGACCTTGACGGTGTACGTCACCTTGTGTCTCATAATTTTCCTCGTCATCATCTGAGTCCTAGAAGATCTCACCCACATCATCATTAGGCATGCAACCGCCTTGATAGACAACGAGCGCAGAAGGAGTAGAGGCGACTGGGGACGCACCACATCGTGGGCACTCCGTACGTGCTCGTGTGCGTGCATCGTCGTATTTTTTCATTGGTGCTAGCTCTAAGGCCGAGGCTGCGCTCGTCTTCGTCTCCGACTAGTCGTTGAGCAACGACGGCAAAGAGGTGTTTCAAGAGATGCGTAGGCACTGTTGTGTGCGAGCTTCGCCATAGCACGACGAACCAGACGTCACCGTAGATGGCACATGCCTCCATGTAGCCGAGTGTGTGCGCATGCATGTGTTATTCACGTGCATGTGGCTGAGTGTGTGTGCATGCACGTGTTGTGTACATGTGTTGTGTGCTCCATGCTGGGCGCGTATGTGCATGAGTTGGATCAGATGGGGTTAGTGCATTGTCGTGTGTACATGTGTGGCTGCATGCGTCCTGTACATGCGTGGCTCGTTGCGTGGTTATCAATATAAACTATAAAACATCTTCAACTTAGCATCCTGATGTATTGTTTCTAGTGGTTAGCGAAGAGTTCATGTTCTTTTATTTGTTTATAGGTGGGCAGGCGGCAAAAAACAGGGGAAAACGCGCAAGGTTCCTTGCAGACGCTCCACCGCAAGGTTCCTTGCTCCTTCTCGGTCATCGGGAATCTATGTTCTTCAACTCTTTTTTTACGTGAGCTTTGTTCATCTTTTTCCCAACACATGAGACATCTAGCATCAAGGTGCACGTATCATGCAAGAAAATGGAGATAATCAGATAAGCAGTGCGTAAGTGAGTCGTGCACTTCGATGGCACCTGTACTACGCAATATTTTTTCTCCTCGATGACACGTGAATAGTGCACTTACTCAACGACGGAGCACGGGATGGTAGCCATGACATGGTCAGCCCTTTTTTGGAGGGAGTGCGTACTAAATAACTTTGATGTGTCCCGTCAACTCGCAGAACGACGAGAAGCTTGATTACGCCGTCTCCCTCGCCAACGCGTGCGCGGTGGCTCGCAACACGAGGATAAACTTTTGCTTACAAGCAGTGGACGTGCAGCAGTTCATTTGGTGTCAGATTGCCAGAAGTACTACTGTAGAACCATCGACTTCCGGAAGAGGCGAAGAGCCAAGCGCAAGGTGACCTACTAACCTTAGGCTAGGCGTAGTGGGAATAACATAAGTAGGGGTACCTCCTTCTTTTTATTCTAGAAACAACTACATGCGAATATCAAGGTGCTGGTTACGTAGAAAAAATTTCCTGGAGTCCGTGCTCAGCCCTCCTCTATCTCTCTTCTCAGCCAGCCAGCAGACGCGCGGAGCCCATCGTCTGTTTGCTTATATGCGGTCCCACATGTCAGTGAAAACGCAAGAGGACCCACTGAACCTGCACATCTCTCACCTCGACGTGCTGGTGATCAAAAACAAATCCAATAAAGATCTTCGGTGGCCGCTTTTGGAGTTGCTCAAGAGTAGTAAGATTCTATTTACACTTTAACCCAAGATGCACATCACGTGGCTTCAACTACTCCCACTCTATTTTCTTGCATGACACGACCTGGATGCTAGATGTCCCACGTGTCGGCAAAAGGAGGAAGAACCGACCAAATCTTCGGTTGTGCTCTTGGATTAGACTAGTTGTGCTAACTTAAAATTTTATTGTGTAGAATTGATGCAAGTTTTGGTATTGGGAAGAAGAGTACATCAATATATTGATAGAGCGCAATTTAGTAGATGTTCTAGCACTTTTAGCTAGCATAGAGGCTAGAGATGAGACTAGTGCACTTGTTGATAGAATAGAGGCTAGACAAGAGACTAGATGCGAGGAAGCAACGTCTACTTATTTACACTCGAAGAAGAAAGAAGCACGCAAAATGGAGCCTCCGCAGATCAACAATGAATGCATCGAGAAGGCACTAATCCAACTTACAGGAGCAGTTATGGTCTTCTAAAATGTATTCTTATGGTTCTTGTTTTCTTTGGTCTTCTAGTCAAAATTTTGGTGATGTATTTCCATGTACCAAAAAATCAATGATGAAAAAAGATATGTGTTTTGTGTTTGCAAAGAAAAATGTACGCGGCCGGGATGCGTTCGCGCGTTCGGCGCACGGCCACCGCATCCGAGAAATGGCCCGGACACGACCCCATTGCCCTACCCAAACGGACATAATCCGGCCAAAACGGAGGTCTGTTTGGGGTCGTGTGTTGGAGTTGGCCTTACAAGTGGGACCGTAGTTGAGGAAACCGACTATCGGCAAACCCCCACCTCGCCCGCCGCGCGATGGCTGAGTTAGAGAAACGACGAGGTTGAAGAGATTACTGTAGCACGGACTCTAAGAAATATGGTGTCAGATGGAAATCGTGCTGGTGGCGTGTGCCGTACTCCTGGACGTGAATGCTTGTTTTGGACCATGCCACCCTACTACTCCTACTACTTATATAGTAGTAGTATCGAGGATTCGAGGTGCTGGTTACGTACAACGAACACATTAACATATGGCTACAGTAAAAACACCCGCCCGACGCGTGAAGCATGTGAAGCTAGTACAAATAGTGTACTACTATTGTTGATTGGCCTCATCCGATAACCTGTTGCAATGCACGTACAATTATGTATTCGGAAAATATTTTTTTGCCTCGTCGCAACACTCACTCAGCGAAGCGACTCGAAAGACATTCATAAATTTAGTAAGTTTATCACATGCATATCATTTTATTACATACAACAGGTCATCAACCCAAAACGACAACGAGGGTACATTATAAATACTAAAGTTTTCATCACACAACAAATAACAAGAAATGAAATGAACTTCAACTCAACCAAATCCTCGATGTTGGAAACACTTGCTTTGAACCACAAGTGATTCTCTGGGACGGGCCTAGGGATGGCACCCGCAGGGTTTGGGTACGGGTGGAGCCACCCCATACCCTTACCCATCCCCTCTGAGCTTACCCATCACCCTTACCCATACCCATCAATGGGTATATTTTTTCCCATACTCGTTACCCGACAGGGTACATGGGTACCCATGGGTAAAATTACCCTTGTTTGCAAAGCATCAGTTTAAACTACTCATAGTCATAAAAACAATATATAATTATAATATATAAACAACAATATAACAACAACAACACACTTTTAAACAACAACACATCATAAACAACATCACATTTAATAAACAACATCACTTTCTCGTAAACAACAACACATCAAAACATCATCACACAGTCATATATTTTGAGTTCACAAATTCATGATAAAGTGTAGGGATAATTTTGAGTTCATATAGATTTTATATGGGTACATGGGTATGTGGGTATGGGTTACATGATCCCATACCCATATCCACTCTACCCGATGGGTTTAACATTTCCCTATTCATATACCCATGGATAATTTTTTTGTCCCATATGCTTACCCTAATAGAGTTTTTACCCGCAGGGTACGTGGGTAATGGGTACCCATTGCCATCCCTAGATGGGCCATCTATTGTCAATCTCGAGACCGACGCAGGACTGATCATCTAGGCTAAAGCGGCCTACTATAGCAGTACCAGGGTAGGGAACCACCCAAATGTCTGAGGTATAGATAGAGTTGCTTCTCATAAATGGTAGTAACATTGTGTCAACAGCAGTTGGATCGCTTTTCACCATCATCGGATAGTTTTGTCCAAGGAAGAGTGAGTTTTCTCCAAGACTATCAATACTGTACCAGGGAGAAGGTGTTGGCGCTAGCACACAAGTATCCATCCCGAATACCATGCAATGAGTGTTGGAATAGGTCCGGAGAGTGCGACCATGGGAGACAACACGTGCTCCCTCAGTAGTAACAAACTCAGTGCGCTGTATACAAACAAGAAGAGGTGATTGAGGGAGTCCTGGATTAGGGGGTGTCCGGATAGCCGAACTATCACCTTTGGTCAGACTCTTGGACTATGAAGATACAAGATTGAAGACTTCGTCCCGTGTCCGGATGGGACTTTCCTTGGCGTGGAAGGCAAGCTTGGCGATACGGATATGTAGATCTCCTACCATTGTAACCGACTCTGTGTAACCCTAACCCTCTTTGGTGCCTATATAAACCGGAGGGTTTTAGTCCGTAGGACGAACAACAATCATACCATAGCCTAGCTTCTAGGGTTTAGCCTCTCTGATCTCGTGGTAGATCTACTCTTGTACTACCCATATCATCAATATTAATCAAGCATGAGTAGGGTTTTACCTCCATCGAGAGGGCCCGAACCTGGGTAAAAACATCGTGTCCCTTGTCTCCTGTTACCATCCGCCTAGACGCACAGTTCGGGACCCCCTACCCAAGATCCGCCGGTTTTGACACCGACATTGGTGCTTTCATTGAGAGTTCCTCTGTGTCGTCATCTTTAGGCCCGATGGCTCCTCCGATCATCAACAACGATGCGGTCCAGGGTGAGACTTTTCACCCCGGACAGATCTCCGTATTCGCTTGGCCATCTGGAGCAGATCGAAAGCTACGCCCCTGGCCATCAGGTCAGATTTGGAAGTTTGAACTATACGACTGACCTTCGCGGAGACTTGATCTTCGACGGGTTCGAGCCACGGCCAAGCGCGCTGCACTATCATGATGGGCATGATCTAGCTCTGCCGCCGGATAGTGCCCTGGAGGCCACACCAGTGTCCGCTCCGACCCTTAGCCCGTAGCCGACTACGCCGATCGAGGATGGGTGGCTGGACACCGCCTCGGGGGCTGCTATCTCTACGGCGATCGAGCCGAACACCAACCCTGTCCTTTGCGAAGCTCGTGACTCCAAGGTGCCGGACTCCTCTCCGGACTCCGAACCTTCCGCGCCCCTGCCAATCGAATCCGATTGGGCGCCGATCATGGAGTTCACTGTCGCAGACATCTTTCAGCACTCGCCCTTTGGCGACACCCTGAATTCGCTAAAGTCTCTCTCTTTATCAGGAGAGCCCTGGCCGGATTATGGCCAGGAAGGTTGGGATGCGGACGACGAAGAAATTCAAAGCCCACCCACCACCCACTTCGTAGCCACTGTCGATGATTTAACCGACATGCTCGACTTCGACTTTGAAGACATCGATGGTATGGACGATGATGTAGGAGACGACCAAGAACCAGCGCCTACAGGGCACTGGAAGGCCACCTCATCATACGACATATACATGGTGGACATCCCAAAAGATGGGAATGGTGATGGAGCAACTGAGGATGACCCCTCCAAGAAACAGCTTAAGCGTCGGCGTCAGCGGCGCCGCTCTAAACCCCGCCACAGCAAAAACGGTGATTTCGGCACGGGAGACAATAACACCCCGGAAAGTGCCGAAGACAACCCCCTCCAGCAGGATTCAGCGCAGGAGGATGGAGAAGCCAACCCTCATGAGAGAGCGGCAGACAGAGAGGTAGAGGACGATAATTACATGCCTCCCTGCGAAGACGAGGCAAGCCTCGACGTTGACGAATTTGTCGTGCCTGAGGATCCCGTCGAACAGGAGCATTTCAAACGTAGGCTTATGGCCACGACAAGCAACCTCAAGAAAAAGCAGCAACAACTTAGAGCTGACCAAGACTTGCTAGCTGACAGATGGACTGAAGTCCTTGCGGCCGAAGAGTATGAACTCGAACGCCTCTCCAAGACCTACCCAAAACGCAGGCTGCTACCCCGATTAGAGGAGGAAGCACTCAAACCTACATCACCAGCGCATGATGCGGCTGACCGGCCACCTCATGACCGCGACAGAGAGGCCTCTCGGCCCCCCACTCAAGCCGCACCCAGGCGTCGCTCAAAAAGTACCAAGGCACGGGGAAATGCGCCAGACCTGCGAGATATATTGGAGGACAAGGCAAGGCAAACAAGATCGATCTACGGATCGCGTGGGCGCCTCACTACACGTGAGGATAACCGTCATGCCGGATACAGCAAATCCGGCCGAGCCGAACACAGCAGACAAAGCTCATTTGAGCTACGTCATGATATAGCCCAGTACAGGGGCACCACACACCCACTATGCTTCACAGATGAAGTAATGGATCATCAAATCCCCGAGGGTTTCAAACCCGTAAACATCGAATCATACGATGGCACAACAGATCCTGCGGTATGGATCGAGGACTACCTCCTTCATATCCACATGGCCCACGGTGATGATCTACACGCCATCAAATACCTCCCACTCAAGCTTAAAGGACCAGCTCGGCATTGGCTTAACAGCTTTCCAGCGGAGTCAATTGGTTGTTGGGAAGACCTGGAAGCTGCATTCCTCAACAACTTCCAAGGCACCTATGTGCGACCACTAGACGCCGATGACCTAAGCCACATAATTCTACAAGCAGAGGAATCGGCCAGACAATTCTGGACACGGTTCCTAACCAAGAAAAATCAAATCGTCGACTGTCCGGATGCAGAGGCCCTTGCAGGCTTCAAACATAACATCCGCGACGAGTGGCTTGCCTGGCACCTAGGAGACGAAAAGCCGAAATCCATGGTAGCCCTCACAACACTCATGACCCTCTTTTGCGTGGGAGAGGACAACTAGCTAGCTCGTAGTAACAACATGACCAAAAGCCCTGGTAATTCGGATACCAAGGATAGCAACGGCAGGTCGCGTCGCAACAAGCACAAGCGTCGCATTAATGGCGACAATGCTGAGGATACGGCAGTCAATGCCGGATTCAGAGGCTCTAAACCCGGTCAGCGGAAAAAGCCATTCAAAAGAAATACTTCGGGCCCGTCCAATTTGGACCGAATACTCGATCGCTCGTGCTAGATACACGGCACCCCCGAAAAACCAGCCAACCACACCAACAGGGATTGTTGGGTGTTCAAGCAGGCAGGCAAGTTAAATGCCAAAAACAATGACAAGGGGCTGCATAGCAACGACGAGGAGGAGCCCCGGCCGCTGAACAATAGAGGACAGAAGGGCTTCCCCCTACAAGTGCGGACGGTGAACATGATATACGCAACCCACATACCCAAAAGGGAGCGGAAGCATGCACTAAGGGACGTATATGCGATGGAGCCAGTCGCCCCAAAGTTCAATCCGTGGTCCTCCTGCCCGATCACTTTTGATCGAAGGGACCACCCCACTAGCATCCGCCATGGCGGATTCGCCGCATTGGTTCTAGACCCAATCGTTGACGGATTTCACCTCACTAGAGTCCTGATGGACGGCGGCAGCAGCCTAAACCTGCTTTATCAGGATACAGTGCGCAAAATGGGCATAGACCCCACAAGGATTAAACCCACAAAGACGACCTTTAAAGGCGTCATACCAGGTGTAGAGGCCAACTGTACAGGCTCAGTTACACTTGAAGTGGTCTTCGGATCCCCGGATAACTTCCGAAGCGAGGAGTTAATCTTCGACATAGTCCCGTTCCGTAGCGGCTATCATGCACTACTCGGACGAACCGCATTTGCAAAGTTCAATGCGGTGCCACACTACGCATACCTCAAGCTCATGATGCCAGGCCCTCGAGGAGTCATTACGGTCAACGGAAACACCGAACGCTCTCTCCGAACGGAGGAGCATACGGCGGCCCTCGCAGCGGAAGTACAAAGCAGACTCTCAAGGCAATTCTCGAGTCCGGCTATTAAACGTCCGGACACCATCAAGCGCGCCCGGAGTAACCTACAACAAGACCGCCTGGCACGTCCCGAGCACGCGTAGCAATGCGGCCCCAACCCCAGCCCTCACGAAATTGCGAAACCAGTACTACACGTACATAATTACGATCTGGAAATACCATGGGCATAGGGGGAGGGGCACGACCACGGCAGGCCCAGAAGGCGGCTCAACCGCACCAGGGGCTGCCGATTGTGTCATTCTTTTTTCTCTTACTTTCAGGACTCCTTTCTCAAGAAGCCCTGTCCGGTAGTAGAATCGCCGAACACACGATGCAATAGCCAGGGAACCAGAAAGCTACGTCGAGTGTCCAGGTGGTCTCTATAACGAGCAGTATACTTGTTTCACATATCATCCCGCAGCTCGCCCCTGGAGGGGGACATGTCAAATAGTCCCGTCCATTGCTTATCGCACTATTTATATCGTTCTGCTTTTACCGCAGCCTTTTTAAATAAACAATACATAGCTTCTGCTTATTATTGCATTCCTTTTTTATCTATATATGTTCACTTATGACATGTTGCACCCTTACACTTTGGTACGGCCAAATACACCAGGGGCTTAAGTACCCCAAAATATGGTGTGATAAGTCCGAACACTTTCACAAGTTCGGCACCCCGAACTTATAGCATTATATGCATCGGCTCCGAATCATGTCTTGGGTCAATAGTTGGGTTTGCCCGGCTCCCATGTTTTGGTACCTTACGTTCCATTATATCGGCTAAGGTAGCGCTGGGAGAACCACTACGATTGTGCCCCGGTTGAGCTGGGTTAAGCACCTCAGTGGATAAAGCTAAAACTGACCATCATGATATGGCGAGAGCCGGTCGCTGTTCGAGAGGTTTTTGAGTCCCTAAAGACTTATGCCGCTTAGAGCGAGGAGTCGGCTTTGTCCGGCCCAGACGTGGATAGCGCCCCGAACTCGGTCTTCCGAATACCAGGGGCTTCGCCGAAATTTAAAATTATAGAATTCTATGGCTAAGTGAGAGTGTTCAAGCATTATAGTCCGGTTGCCTCGTTCATTGCGTTGAGCGCCTCCCTCGAAGGACCCAAGAATGGGAAAAAGAGCGCTCAAGTTTATCCCGAACACCCCAGCACTCGTGGCATGGGGGTAGAAGCCGACGACTCGCCATCTCTCAAATTTAATAAATGGTCGCACAGAAGGTAATATTTTAAATTCACAAGTGTTGCTTAGCGCATATGAACAAGTTATCATCGTACAGGATAACAAATGCGAGTTTACTCAAAAATTACATCTTTGGAGCATTCACCCGCTATAAGGCGGGCACCCTTCAGGACGCCCTCATAATACATCTCGGGCTTGCGATACTCCTTGCCCGGTGGTGGTCTGTCCGTCACAAGCTTCTCAGCGTCCATCTTGCCCCAGTGCACTTTAGCACGGGCAAGGGCCCTACGGGCACCTTCGATGCAGACGGAGCGCTTGATGACTTCAAGCCAGGGACAGGCATCCACCAGCCGCCTCACCAGCCCGAAGTAGCTCTCAGGCAGGACCTCCCCAGGCCACAGCCGGCCTATAAGGCCCTTCATGGCCTGTTCGGCTACCTTATGGAGCTCGACCAGCTGCTTCAGCTGGTCGCTCAAGGGCACCGGGTGTCCGGCCTCAGCATACTAGGACCAGAACACCTTCTCCGTCGAGCTCCCTTCTTCGGCTCGGTAGAATGCGGCGGCGTCGGACACACTGCGGGGCAGATCTGCGAATGCTCCTGGAGAGCTCCGGATTCAGGTAAGTAACACGTAATTCACTTTCACATGCTTGCCTTGCATAAAGAATTCCTTACCCGCCGCTATCTTTTTCATCGCCTCAATCTCCTGGAGGGCTTTTTGGGCTTCGACCTTGGCAGATTTGGCACTTTCAAGTGCCGAGGCAAGCTCGGACTCTCGCGTCTTTGAGTTAAGCTCTAAACTCTCGTGTTTTTCCACGAGAGCATTGAGCTCTTGCCGCACCTCCGCCAACCGCGCCTCTTGTTTCTCTCGCTCGGTGCGCTCCATGGCCGCATTATCTTCGGCCCTGGACAGCGCTTCCTTCAGGGTCGCCACCTCGGTTGTGGCCCCTGTCACATTCACGTTGGTCCTATCACTATTTGCAACCAGGTATTTTTATATACACTTACATAAGGTACTACCTACCTTCCTTGTCCTCGAGCTGCTTCTTGGCAAGGCCGAGCTCGTTCTCGGACCGCTCGAGGCTCTGCTTTAATGCATCGACCTCCGCAGTCAGTGCGGTAGAGGTCAGCAGCGCGGCCTGCATTCTCATATTGACATTTTTATGTTAGACTCCTGCGTATATCTTTTTAGATCCTTAGTCCGGTTTTTCTTTCCGAACACCAAACTGAGCATCAGGGGCTACTGTCTATGTGGTAAGATTTTTACATATCTTAAATACTTACCTCAAAGCCTGTTAGAAGGCTGGCACAGGCTTCAGTCAGCCTGCTTTTGGCGGACTGAACTTTCTGGATCACCACACTCATAACAGTGCGGTGCTCCTCGTCGATGGAGGCGCCGTTAAGCGCCTCCAGCAAATTATCCGGTGCCTCCAGTTGGACAGAGGTCACCAGTGTTGCAGTCTTGCCCTTCTTACGAAGGGCCGCCTTTCGGACTCCGGAACCACTGAAGGTTCCGGTGCGGAGTCCGGCCCAGGGCCGGACTTAGAACCGTTTGGGGTTTTATCTCCCTTGCGCCTGGAATCCGGGAGGTTGCCTTGCGGCGCCTCCTGGACCACCTCCTCCTGGCTGGGCCCCTTTTGGGACCCCACCTCGGCGTCACCCGCAGCGCGAGGAGAGGAGGCAGCCGGAAGTGAGGTGCTGTTCACGTCCAACAAATCCAGGGAGCCGCTTGTTGAAGCGTCGAGCCCGTCCTTGGGCGGGCTGCAGGGTTATATTCGGCGTTAGGAGATTCTGTGCGACAAATGAAACGCCATGAGTTATTCTGGTATCCAGACACTTACGATTTTGCCAGGGGCTTAGCCCTCGGTGGCCACTCCTCCTCGTCGTCGTCGGCATTGGTGGAGTAGTCCGGAGGAAGGGTCCTTCCCTTATTGGACCCTCTGGCCTCCCTAGTTGGGGCAGCCGTCC
>NC_041389.1:492230496-492236419 GCF_002162155.2 Triticum dicoccoides
GCCTCTTTTTCCTCCTCGTCTTTGCGGGAGGAGTCCACCTCGGAGTCATCGGACGATGAGTCCGACAACACCTAGCGCCGGGAACTCCTTCGAGTTCCCGTGGCCTTATTCTTGGCCTTCTTCTCCGGCACCACGTGAGGTGCCAGAACCAGCAGCCCCGTCAATCGAGCGTCCGCTGGGTCTTCTGGCAAGGTAGCCGGACAGTCAACCTGCCCGGACGTCTTCTGCCAATCCTGTCAAAGGCAAGGGAGTTTAGATCCCGCATAGAGTCAAAGTATGGAAAACAAGAGTCCCATAAAGGGTAAAGTATCTTACCTCGCTGGCTTGACGCTACGAGCTGAATCCGCGATCTTCGGTAGTGGATGCGGGAGCCTCGGCGCCCTTGAACAGCACCTTCCAGGCATCTTCGTAGGTAGTGTCGAAGAGCCTGCTCAAGGTTCGGTGCTGTGGCGGATCAAACTCCCACAAGCTGAAGGCCCGTTGTTGGCATGGGAGGATCCGACGGATGAGCATGACCTCGACTACGTTGACAAGCTTGAGCTTCTTGTTCACCAGGTTTTGGACGCAGGTTTGAAGTCCGGTCAGCTCTTCCAAATTACCCCACGTCAAGCCCGTCTCTTTCCAGGAGGTGAGCCGTGTAGGGAAGCCAGATCGGAATTCGGGGGCCGCTGCCCATTTAGGGTCGCGCGGCTCGATGATGTAGAACCATCCCGATTGCCACCCCTTTATGGTCTCCACGAAGGAGCCCTCGAGCCATAGGACGTTGGCCATCTTGCCCACCATGGCACCTCCGCACTCCGCTTGGCGGCCGCCCACTACCTTCGGCTTGACATTGAAGGTCTTCAGCCATAAGCCGAAGTGGGGCTGGATGCAGAGGAAGGCCTCGCACATGACGATGAACGCCGAGATGTTGAGGATGAAATTCAGGGCCAGATCGTGGAAATCCAGGCCGTAGTAGAACATGAGCCCCCGGACAAATGGGTTAAGTGGAAAACCTAGTCCGCGGAGGAAGTGGGTGAGGAACACCACCCTCTCATGGGGCCTGGGGTGGGGATGAGCTGCCCCTTGTCGGGGAGCCGATGCGCGATGTCGTTGGACAAGTACCCGACCTTCCGTAGGTTTTTGATGTGCCCCTCCGGGACGGAGGAGGCCATCCACTTGCCTCCCGCTCCGGACATGGCTGGAGAAGGTTGAGGTGGGATGTGCGGACTTGGGCGCTGGAGCTCGAGTGCGCGGAAATGGATGAGCAAAGGAGGAAGAAGGCGTAGGTAAAAAAGTGGATCCTTATCCCCTTATATGGGCGGACGAAGCTATGCGTCCCCACCAGCCTGGTAAAACTCGCTTATCTCCCAAGCGTCATAATCAATGGCGCGGTTGGGTTACCCACGCCCGTATTGATGAGAATCCCGGAATAAGGGGACACGATCTCTGCTTTGACAAGACGTGCCAAGGAAACCGCCTCGCTAAATGCGCTAAGGTGGGACAGTAAAAATGATTCGAATAAAGGCTTGGTCGTGGTGTGATGTCACGCCATGGAATACGTCAGCAGATTGAATTTGTGTAAATATTATTCTCTCTACGATGGTATATGGAACTTATTTTGCAGAGCCGGACACTATCCTTGTGTTCAAAATCTTCTATGAAGTATTCGGAGGAGGAACCCGCCTTGCAATGCCGAAGATAATATGCGTGCCGGACTCGTCGTCATTGAAGCCTGGTTCAGGGGCTACTGAGGGAGTCCTGGATTAGGGGGTGTCCGGATAGCCGAACTATCACCTTTGGCCGGACTCCTGGACTATGAAGATACAAGATTGAAGACTTCGTCCCGTGTCCGGATGGGACTTTCCTTGGCGTGGAAGGCAAGCTTGGCGATACGGATATGTAGATCTCCTACCATTGTAACCGACTCTGTGTAACCCTAACCCTCTTCGGTGCCTATATAAACCGGAGGGTTTTAGTCCGTAGGACGAACAACAATCATACCATAGGCTAGCTTCTAGGGTTTAGCCTCTCTGAACTCGTGGTAGATCTACTCTTGTACTACCCATATCATCAATATTAATCAAGCAGGAGTAGGGTTTTACCTCCATCAAGAGGGCCCGAACCTGGGTAAAAACATCGTGTCCCTTGTCTCCTGTTACCATCCGCCTAGACGCACAGTTCGGGACCCCCTACCCGAGATCCGCCGGTTTTGACACCGACAGTGATCCATCAGAATTAGTTGCCAGGCGCCACTGAGTATATAAGTTCTACTCGTCCTCATTCTCGTGATCATCACCATCGTCATCTCCCCCTTGGTTATTTTTTTCAAATATAGGTGGTAGAATGTTCACAGGACCTTGGTAGCACAAGAAGAAGGTTAATTAGTAAAGGGAAACTTGCTAACCTGCATGCATGTGGATGAAACAATTATAATTATGGTGGAAGACAAACGTACAGAAACTACAAGGATCCCATGCAAAAATAGTGCCATGAGTGGTGGAAGCAAACACAAGACCCTCGTATTGAATTGCATCACAGTACACATCCTTGTATAGAAACTGATTTTTGAGCAATATCCATCGAGTCAAACCATGAAGGACGGCAACAAGCTTGTCGAAGATAGCAACAACTTCATAGTTCTCGTAATTCCAAGAGCGGTTGGGAACTCAACAAATTGCTATCTTCCGTAGAAGACAGTCACCATGATCGTATTTGAACGTGCGTAGAATACTGGTGCGCTCAACCTCTGGGCAGTCTGCTAAGTTTTTTCGAAGTGGAACCCGGTGACGAGTGTACACATTCACAAGTTCCCACTCACAGTTGTAACCAATATAAACAACCCAATCTCCATTTGCGCCTGCCCAATCCTTTCCCTCAAGCGATGGCATCTTAACATCATACGTATCATTATCAAGCGGCGAGGCCTCCGTCATCCCCGCGCCAGTCATCAGGGTCACGACGAAGAAGATAGGGGAGATCAAACCACTCCTGGACCCTTGGGTTCCTTGTAATGATGTTATTAGCTGAGTCGAGAATGGTCTTCAACGAACCTGCCATGCTAGCCGAGGTGATGACGTTGCACCGATCAATGAGTTCCTCCACCACATCATCTTTCAGATCGGGGCAAGAATAACAGGGTCGTTTCCGGCCTGTTCCCTCCATGGAGAAGACGATCGAACAATGGCAGAAGGAATGGTGAAGGCAAATGGAGGAGGGAGGAAGAGCATGCGAGAGCAGTTCCAAATCAAGAGGGAAAGGCGAAGAGTCGGTGGACGGTTGCCAGTTTGCCACGGTACACGAAGAGGCGCCCCGGCCTACACGTCCGTTCGGAAATACTAGTAGAAAAGGACTTGCCGTCGTCTCACTGACATGTTGGAACGAGACCACATGTCAACGAAACATGGTGTATAATTTCTCGTGCAAAATGCGATCTGGCCGCGTTGGCCCGAGGTGACGCATTAGTTATCGACCTTTATTTTTTTAACATACAATCTAAATGGATAGCTCCTGTGGTCATCACACGTGAGCGCATATATAGGTGGGCTAGGTGGGCAGGCGGTTGTGCAGGCGGCAACAATCTGAGTGCTAAAAGATTTGATCCAATGCTTGGTTTTGTTTGGGTTTTCCAACTATGACCATTGGATAGAGTGAATCAATGGCTTACGTTCAAAGTTATTCTCATACTATAGAATTTTTGATTCAGTTGCTGTGCTGCTACCATCCAATATTCGTGTGTGGTTGTTTCTAGAGTAAAAAAGGAGGTACTAGTACTTACTGTGGGAAAGGTGAAGTGATGGTTGATTCGCCCGAGCAACTTATTACTGTGGGAATATGGGAGTACCAGCAGATTCAAGGAACAGAGAAATGATGGTTGCTTCATCCGAGCAACTTACTGTGGTGAAGGTGGGGCTCTATGATTTGACTGCTCACTAGTCATTACTACTACGGCGCAACGACCGGGGAGAATCTTTCCCTACAGTTGTGTTTTGCACTCAATATTGCTGCATGGCAGGTGGAGCCGGATGAAGGATGTCCGACATGTCGGCGAAACAAAGTTGAATTGTTTTTGGAATTGCTATCAATCCTTCAGGATTTGTTTATATGTACACATGATTTTAATGAAATTGTAGTGTGATGCTATGAAGGTTTCAACTTTGGTTCCCGCAAGGAAAAAAAGGGTTTCAACTTAGGATTCATGTGTCTTGCCTCAATATTATCTTGTTACAACATTCCATTAAATATGAATGAAACTACCATGGCTACCATGGCTATTGCATCTCAATGGTTCGCAGATCAGCGCCAATATTCACATCACAACTGAAGACAAAGTTGTGAGAAGATGTACAAATAAAGAAAATATATAATTGATCGATGTTGTTCGTAGGCATGGCTCCATTTCCTTGGCACAATGTTCATTGCTTGGCAGCTATTTTCACCCAGCTCTGTAGCCAAAAGAGAGGTGTATGGAGGACACCACAATCTGATCATTTTGTGCAGCTCCACTAAAATCAAGCGGACCATCCCTGTTTGCAAAGATATCTAGTCCGTGTGATTACAATAATAGTGGAACTAGATGATGAAACATAACACACACAAATAGAAGCCGATCACCTCTACGATCTCTCTTTAGGACTAATTTCTTGTTGGAGAAGATTAGGCACGGAGTTGGATGAGGAGGATAGCAAAACCAATCTCCCTTTCCGCAGTCCCACAGAAATGTAAAAATGTTGCCCGTGTGACATTTTGGCGGAACTGCACAAAAACACTCTTAAGAAAAAAGTGATTTCTGCAATTCACCAAAAGGTCACAATAGCAACAAGGTAAAAATGGATAGCCCTATTTGCAAAAAGAGGTAGAAAGTAAACGATTACTGCCCAATAACACGAGTTGAAGACACATACGCCGACAAAAAAGAAGCATATTCCATGTAATAAGGGAAAGATAGCACATGGTGGTTTATCAAAAATGGTTTGAGGATGATATTGCAAGATGGAAAGTATGCCGGCCGAGATACGATTTAAGCAAACAACTAAAGAAGATCCACATGCAACAACGTGGGAAGATGGGCAGTGGAGCAAGGCCAGAGGAAGCTGTACCTGAGGGTCATCGTGATGTTACTAGGAGCGCACCGGGCCAGGATCTGCCCATACTGCGGCAGCGAGCAAGTGGTGAAGGCCCTACTGCGTCGGAGCTTGGTCAGAGAGAACGGCGGGTACCGCAGATCGGGACGTACTGCCTCAACACCGTCGAATGGAGAGACGATGCACATCCTCCCTTTCCACTGGCGGACGGGATGCGGCCGGATCGCTGACTAATGCTGAGAGAGAGAGGCCACTGCCGCCTTGTGTGAGATGGTGTGACGAGAGACAAACCCATTTTTCCATTTTCCCCACGGCAATCGTTTTATATTCTATACATGCCATTGAGGAATATATAACTTTATTTAATACTAACGCGTCAAGTCGAACTTTGTTCCGTCTAGGCGTGGTACCCGACCCTCCTTCGAGTAAACAACCGCTACACGTGTCAAATTATCACGTGGGCTGCCTTTTCGTACAGAAACGAACTCCACCGTGTACCCGTGTGGGTGTGGCCGGGAACAAGATGTGAGTACGTGCGTCTTGCGTGCACTTCTTCTTTAGGTGCAGGTACGTGCGTGGGTGGGTGTGAGAGAGATGGTTTGTGCGAAAAAGAGGCAATGTGTTGATGATATCTCAAACAGAAAAAACATAACATATGCAATGTGTGTGAAACAGAGTCATGTACGTGAGATATCGATAGAATTGAAAACAAGGATGAAGTGTGTGGTTGCGCGATCAATAAAGAGTGCCATCAAATTTGTGTTTGCCCACATCAAAGATACAGGGCGGTTGGCCTACTGGAATTTGACAGGGAGAGGTGCAGTTTTTCTCTGTGGCATGGATACCTACCTACAACGTTC
>NC_041389.1:492236482-492294356 GCF_002162155.2 Triticum dicoccoides
TGGGGGGGGGGAGGGGCAGAGACTAATTGACTAGTATATGTGTGGGGAAGGAGAGTCACCTAGCTATGTATTGAGGGAGATCGATTGGCATCCATGGATATGTATAGCAGAGGAATAAGGTTGAGAGAAAGACAAAGTTAGAGCGTCGGAGGGTTGGTGGTGGAGTGGCGTCTCTCAAAATGGTGGGAGAGGCCTGCTAGACAAATGAAGGGCACGAGTGCAATATCAATAAGAGAGGGCGGGGGATGTCTGTCTGTCTATGCACGTGCGTGTGAGAGATGGATCGGGAGGTATGCATGGATGATGAGGGGAGACGATATGGTTGTGGTAAGGATACGTAACTACACAGGAAGATCAACCGTCGTGTGTTCGAGGAAGGGAGAGACATAACTAGCGAGGTAAGTGTATCGGTGCGTGGGGAAAACGAATTATAGTCGACCTGGCTATATGTAGGGAGATCAGTACGTATACATGCATGCATGTGTTAGAAGCAAATAAGGTCCGGAGAGACAGACGTGGGGAGAGGGGTGCGGCTAGGAGGTGGTGCGAGAGGCCTACCATGTCGAGGGGGAGGAGTGTGCGTGTATGAGATAAATGAAAGAGGGGCGGGAGTGTGCACCTGCGTGGAACCTTATTGGACATAGGGGGGCATGGGCGGTGAGAAGAGAAGAGGGGAAGTATATATGTGTTTGTGGTAGGCACACTTGGCTAGAGAGGTATATCGACCGGTGTGTGCCGGAAAGAAGGAGCCGGGGGCCTACACACACCGCGTGTGGACGACCTAAAGATAAATAACAAACGTGCACGATAGAGGGGACGCTAAGGGTGGGTGAGAGGGGGGCGGGCGTGTGCATGCATGATAGAAAGTTAGCACTAGCTAGCTACAAATAGAAAAGGATCGTGAAGGTGTAAAAGACGAACAAAGATCATAATCCATTATAAAAAAGTGGATACGGATACTTGAAGAAGATATCATATTGATTATAATTTGGCTAATGTGTGGCTTTTGCAGCTCAGATCTAAATACTTGTCATAATGTAGGGGGCGGGGCACTATACTTTGTGTGATAAACACGGTGTACGTATGGAACATGGTTTAGATTATGAATATATAGTTAGTACATCAAATGTACTATTATTTGGAATCAACATCAAGTGTATTCAAAAAATAGAATTCGAGTACATGTAGTACACATAGTTCATATCTATCTCTATAGTAATCATGTAGTGTGTTATTAAGGTAATACACGAATGATGGTTGAAGTTGGCAACTATCATGATTGTAGATTCTTATTGAATAGAGAAACAAATTCAAATTCAGTTCGAATTGCAGCGGTAGTATAGACATTTGGAATGCACTAAAATGTTGGTATGAGTAGGTTACATGCATTATACAGCAAGCAAAAAAATTCAATTGGACATAACATGGATTCATACTCCCTCCTTCCATCTATATACGACGTAATGCGTTTTTTAAGACCGCCTTTGACTATTGACAAGATTAATAGTACATGACATGCACAATGTGAAAATTATGTCATTGAAAGCTCCTTTCAAAGACGAATTTAACGGTGTGCTTTGTGTAAGTTGCATGTCATATATTATTGCTCTAATATTTGCTCCAAGTTAGCATTGAAAAACGCATTAGGCCCTATATAGATGGAAGGAGGGAGTAGCTTTGAATAGCATTTGTATAGTAAAACGGGGCAAGAATCTCTCTTTGTGTGGTGTGAATAGTTTTATATTTTTTGTTTTCTTTTTGGTTGAGGGAAGTGCGAATTGATTTGGTACGTACAAGTACAATATTACTACACGTTAGGCTTGTCCCTAAAATTCAACCCACGCCTTGTTATATCCCGAAAATTCAGATATCGTGCTCCCAAAACTGGCGCCTTCACAACCCGCACCTTGCTATTCCAAAATTACAATGCGCTCGAAAACTCCCTCCAGCTGCCAAATCCCGACACGCGAAATCCCCCTTCTAACCCTGAGCCAAAAGGGCCACTAGTTTAAATCGGTGGGGGGGGTACTTTTGTAACACACCCTACATTTTGGACAAGCGCGTCCCTAAGTCATGGTTCACCCCCTCCCATCGCCTCTTTTTCGCCATTCGAAATCCCAGGCCGCCATAACCTCTCCGCTCCAGCCGCAAAACCCCACCCTCCTCCGTCCGCCACCTCACCGCTGCCCAGCCGGAGCCTCTTCCGTGATGACATCGTCCACCGCAACAGCTCGACGTCCCTCGTCCACCTCCCCGGATGAGGACCCTCGTCCATCTCGTCGTCCCGTCGGTTCGAACGCCCCGTCCTCCACCTCCAAGGAGTTGTTCCGATGATCACCTCGTCTATCGCGGCTGCCCCATCCCCACTTCACCGCCTTAACCTGCTCCACCGAAACCGCAGCATCCTCACTGACTCCTCGGACGAAGCCGAGGCCTACTCGGCGCCACCAAAGAGGTTGTACACTCATCGCATCGCACCTTCTCCTTAACTCGACCTCCTGGCGCCAACGGTGCTCAATCTCGCACCCCATGGAGAGGCTACCTTGAAGCTGGCGCCACGGGCGATATCTCCACGACGGCTCTCCCCCAGTACGAGGCCCCTTCGACGGCGGCGTCCATACCAGCCGGATCTGCTGCTGCTGCTCCGGCTCTCGCTCGGTCGCTCGTGCTGCTGCTGCTGCTCTGGCTCTCGCTCGATCGCTCGCTCGCCCAGCTGCTGCTGCTCCGGCTCTCGCTCGCTCACTCGCGCTACTATTGCTGCTCTCCCCCTCACTCGTGCTGCTGCTCTGCTCCGATTTATCTACACTTCAGTCGACTGAATCGATTTTTGGGTCAGTCGATTTTCAGGGGGTGGGGTGGGGGGCCCGCCGGAGTTAAGGAAGAACCATCCACAGCGGGGACGGGGGCTCACCGGAGAGGTACCCCACTATCTATCTTAGGGTTCAGGGTGGGGGCGGGGGGCCTAGAGGGCTGGCCGGGGCGGCGGCGGACCGACGGTGGGGAGTTGTTTCGGGGCGGCGAGGCGGTGCTGGGGCCGATGGCGAGGCTGGTGGTGGCTGGCGGCTCAGGAGGGTGCAGGTTTAAGATGAACTGCATGCCCTCCCTAAACTACATGTCAAGTGCCTCTCTGCTACCATTGCGTTCAGTTTCGACAGTAACATTCAGATTCCACAGTAAATTTCAGTTTCGACAGTTAAGTTCAGAGTCAACAGTTTTTACATCATCTGTTGTAGTCAGGTGGTTTTTGGTGATGTAAATTTTACATATATTTTATATCATCTATTGGAGATGCTATTAGAATCCCACTTGAGATTGACGATGTCTGTCTGGTGGTGATTCAACCTTGATATCTTACGGCTCACGGAGCTGCTCCAACGACAGAATGATCCATCACAACAGAGCAGTGCCCTGGACGTCGTCCACAGATTCCTCAGATCTTCCTCCACACCTCCGACAGCCACCTCTACCTCAACTGCTTTAGCGACCAACCCAATGATGCTGAGGTCAACACGGCTATGGCAAAGAGGTTGTACACTTGTTGCATCACTTATTACTATACATTCATGTCGATCCATTAGGGCTATTTTGGTTCAACGAAAAAACATAGCAATAGGGAATTTTTCAATAGCACTCTACTATTCAATTATTCATGCATTTTGTTGAAAGGAATGAAGCAAAACATCCACCTGGACCTACTTTTCAAAATCCTATGCATGAAAACAAGACCAAGTGCATTAGTGGCAGAATAACATTCTAACTGTACACGCTTTCTTATGGTTTCACTTTATTTTGGCCATGTTTCTATGCATTCCTCTGCTCTTCTAATTCCTGTAAACCAAACACCCAAGTTGACAGAAATCCTGTGTTTACAAATGCTCTGTTTACCATGTGCATTCCTATCCTATTCCGGTGTTTTTCCTATCTGTCGTGGTTTTGTCACGGCAGATGTCCTTAGTGTCAGGACTTAGTCGCGAGGCCGACGCATCTATGTGGTAGCTTGAGAGGGGTTGAGCGGAATCGAGAGACGCAACACAAGACAGGGATTTAGACAGCTTCGGGCCCCGGGAAACATCATCCGGTAAAAACCTTACATGCTGTTTGAAGCTAGGTCTCATTATCATCATGAGAGAGTCGCCGTAAACCGGCTCTCCTCTTTGTGTCTAGCCCTAAGATTGTTTCTTCTTGCTTGTAGCTTGTTCCTCCTTGGGGAGCCCTGCCCCTCCTTATATATGTTGAAGGGGCGGGTTACATGTGGAGTCCTATTAGGATTAGGACTAGTCTATCTCTAATACAAACCGGATACAAGTCCAGGTCTTAACTCCTTGTAAGACAAATTTTCCTTATGCCTTTCCTCTTAAACCGGCCCACCATAGTATGAACCGGCCTTCATGAACCGCCCGTTGGGCCACCAGGTCTTGTCGCTCCTCGCACCCGCCTGCCGGATTACCAATGAGTCGTGAACCGCCAGGTCCAAACGGGTCGCCGGTGAACCGCCAAGCGTCAGCGGGATCTCAAATAAACCGCCAAGTCCGGCCGGGTTAACTTCCGGCCGGTTTACACCGCGGGGTATATCCCCGACATTAGCCCCCAAGTTTAGCTTGGATTTATCCACGGTAAACTTATGCTGCAAAATAAACACCAGAACAAATTTGGCAAATTGTGCTCCGGGTTAAGAATTCTTGTAGACCGGCACCTGATCGTTCCTAAGTCCTTTGTCATTTCCTCCTTCTAGAAAATCCGGGTCAATAACCAGCTTCATACCCAAATTGCTGATGTTGGCTTCTTATAGAAAAAATATTGTGAAGAATAATCCACTTGAGTCGGCTTCCAAAGCGCCGGTTTAAGAAATATTGGTCTTGAAATACTCATCTGATATTCAACCGATTTGAAGATGCAGAACTTGCTAGTTTTATCATTGCCAAAGACTGTCGGGTTGCAGCCACAGGGTCATAATGATTGGTGACGCCGGTTCAACCTAGTTTGCTCAATCAGAGCATTTGAAAATATTTCTTCGATGATAATATAATACCTATAGCCCCCAAGTCTTTAAGAAGAACAAAGTGGTGGCTTAAGACTTTGCTTCAATATAAATACTGCCACTTTTAAGGAAATCCATGTTGTTCATCCCAGTGACTAATAAAAACTGAATACTCCATACTATGTAGCCCCCAAGTGCTGGGTTGTCATGCTTGCAGCAACCTGGGACTTGTAATTGTCTTATACTCATAAAAACTTCAACCAGTGTAGCCCCCAAGGGCCGGGTCATTATGCAATAATGAGCAGGGACTTTGTAGGTATAATCATGTAGATTTGAGCAATGATGTGTAGCCCCCAAGGGCCGGCTCAGTAAGATAATATTGAGCTGGGACTTAATATATACTTCAATGAAAATAACATCATATGATGTAACCCCCATCATGGGACTTGAATCCACGTCCACAAGGTTAAGAGCCTTGTGCTTTTACCAACTGAGCAGTGGACCCTTCAATATAATGAATAAAAAGCTTTGTACCTTCAACTGTTGACAGGAGCAATTGGTAGCCCCCAAGGGCCATCTCATTATGATGTAATGAGTCGGGTCTTCAATAAGGCCAATAAAAATGACTTTGCATTAGCCCCCAAGTGTCATCGTGAATGCTTGCAGCGATATGAGACTTGCATATTTGATGTAATCTCAATTTGAATAATGTAGCCCCCAAGTGCCGGGTCGTAAGCCTGCAGCGGCTCGGGACTATTCCTTCAATTGTAGAATAAATCATATCCATTAATAATATGATAACCATTGCGCTAAAAGCGACTTTGAAAACCTCAATTATAATATTGGTCATTGATAATCATAATAAAAATCCAGCTGTGTTGGCTATTAAAGATAACATAATCTGGTATGAAAAACCTTATTCATTCAATATCATAATGAAAATTCAGCCAAGTTTGGCTATTTGAATAATATAACCCAATGATTTATAAGCGCATGATTCCAATGGCGCAATCCAAATATGTACTGGCGACTTATAGTCCAAAGCCAGGCCGGGTTAACAAACACCGGATAATTGCTCATCATATACTAGCGACTTATGGTCTTAAAGCCAGGACGGTTTAATAAACACCGGATAATTTATCATCATGCTTTATTCAACCTGTCTCTGTGACGTTGAATCACATCATTGGTTTACCAACTTTTTGTAGTAAGGGTGATAACCCCAATCTTGAGTAATGATAACTCCTTTCATACTGTGCCGGTTTATGATAAAACCGTACCGGGTTGTGATAAACACCGGTTTAACCATATATAATACTGGCGACTCGTAGTCAAACCAGACCGGGCGGATAGTCTCCGGATTATGATTTGATCATGTACTGACAACTTGTAATTGAAAGTCAAGCCGGGTTAATGAACATCGGTTTACTCCATAATAAGATGGTAACATAAAATCAAACCAGGCAGATAGTCTCCGGATTAGGATTTAACCGTGTTCCGCCAATTTGTAATTGACAGTTTGAACCGGATTAACAATGTCGGTTTAAAAAACGCAACAAAAATCAAATAACAGTTATGAAAAAAATATGGAAGCAAAGGCAATAATAAAACCGTTTGCAAAAAGAGGCTTTACTGAGCCGATCAGATGGTGTTACCATGGTCGGACACGACCAAGCTCCCAATAAGGTGTAGCTATGGTTCAAGTCAGCCAGGTCCCCAACTGAAACCGTGGCATTATGCCGATCAAGTGGCGTGGCAATGGTTCGGGTTCGACCAAGCCCCCAAGTGACTCTATGGCCTTAGGCCGATCAAGAGGCATGACTGGTTCAGACTTGACCACGTCCCCAAGTGATCTGGTGGCTTTCGCCTATCAAAAGGTGTTGCATTGGTTCGGACACGACCAAGCCCCCAAGTGATGTTGTGGCATTAGGCCGATCAAGAGGCGTGGCTATGGTTCGGATACGACCAAGCCCCCAAGTGATCAATAATATGATAAGCCAATAAGGCATGATACCCATGTTTGGACCGCGCATCATGGCAGCAGGTCCTCTTTGGCACCCTTTAACTTTTTGCAAGAGATAAATCCTTCTTGAACCGGGATTTTGAACCGGATATTGAGAGCTTCAAAGCTTTGTGGGAGACATCTTTCCCTTGAACCGGATTGTAAACCGGAATCTTCATTTTCAGCCGGAAATTTTCTGATGGCCTTTCAACTCGAACTTGCGAGAAGTTAATTCCTTTTTGAACCGGACATTTTTAAACCGGATTTGAGCGCTTGAGAGCTTTGTGGTAGAATATATTTCCCTTGAACCGGATTGTAAACCGGATACTTGAGAGCTTCAATGAGACTGACTTCCCTTGAGCCGGATTTTAAACCGGAATCCTTTATGATGATCCGAAACTTCTTCATTGAGCCGGGATTTTGTAACTGTCATATACTTACTAAGCCAGAAATTTTCTGACGGCCTTCAAATAACAGTAGCCTCCGGGACCGGGTTATCTTTCCCTCCATCGTCCTGGGGTTCTTAAATTTGCTGAAACTGGCAAGATTTTCTTAGTCATGTCATCGTAGCCCCCGAGTCTCAAGGTGACTCGAGGAGTTGGCTTGAAACTCTCCATATTTGACCGCGATATAAACTGGCATAACTTGTATATCATTGGTGTTGATAACACGATGTGAATCCACAGAAGGTTGTGATGACTGCGGCGGGTTATAAATCATCCCGTATGAGCCGTGTCAGCAACTCGGCCAATGGTTCCTTCCAACTGGCTCTTTGAAGTTTAACCAAACTGTAGCTGGCAGCGACTTGTGTGCCTCTCCATTGAGCCATCCAATGCATATGGCGGTTGAAGATAATTCGCCTCCAATTTTTTGAAAGAAAAACCGGGCTACCCAAGCTGTGACTTGCTCATACTCAATAAACAGCTCATGCAGACAAGTGCGGCCCGGTATGTTGATGTAGACCAGGCCGCGAGAGACGGACGGAAAATACGACCGTAGCATCAGAGGCGGCACAGACAGATGTGTCGGTCGTGGCGTTGTAAACCGGTTCAGACGGGCGAGTCAAACGCAGGCACGGTCCCGGCAAGCTGTTGTAAACCGGGCTGTAAGGGCGGCGTCTTGCACGTGTCCATTCACCGTGTAGTGTGGCACGGACAAACACCGGGTAGGACGTTGCCAGCGCGTGCTTCGTACCCATGGTATAAACCACGTTTATAATGAATAATTGTCCTGTATATAAAAATACACAAATCAAAGTAATTGTTCTTTGACAAAAAATAATATGTGCTAATAAAATATACTTTAGATGGATAGCACCTGATTCGTTTAAACCGGAAATAACCCGCCATGAAGTTGATGATCACTAGGTGAAACTGAAATCAGTCACGGGTGAACCGGCCGCAGTGTGGTAAACTGGTGCGGACTGGCGACCCGGCCGTGACGTTTTCAAGCCGGCGTTGACAACAAGTCAGCCGCATGCGCGGTCGGATGTAAACCGAACAGCGGGGGTGACGACTTGCATGCGTATCCGTTGAGCAACACGACACGGACGAACGCCAGTGCAGAGTTATGCTGGTGCGCGTTCCATATCCGATGTATACACCTTTGTCCTGAATTACTATCCTGCGTAAAAATAGTACATGACAAAATAATTGTTCTCACAAATTAATATGTACTGTTAAAACAGATTGGACGAATATCACCTGATGTTTGAACCAGGGTTGATCTGGTCATGTCGCTATAAACAGTAAGCCATTGTCCCTTTTTTTTGTGGGACAAAAGATGACTTGTGCGTACATCCGCCGGGACGCACATGGGCGAGTTGGTAGTACGGTTGCTTGTTCCAGCCGCGGGATCAGCAGGCGCTCGAGGTGAGGTAACAAAGCGACGCGTTGGCCATGGCAGAGCTACTGCAGCGGTAGAGTGGCCAGGTCAACTCAGGCCGGTTTGACCCAATTGTGGTGGCCGTGGATGTAGTACGTAGCACTCATGGTGACTAGTATGGTGACTCCCGTAAGATGTGCTAGTACGGTGAGTTGGTGACTAGTCTTTTGGATTTGTTGGATGCATACAGATGTAGCACTATTGTCTTCCCGTGAGTTGTGTTTTAGATTCTCCTGCGTCGTTGTTTATACGGCGTGCCAGAACCGGCCAGGTCAGTGACTCAGAAAAGGCTGCTTGATTCCCGTAAAGTGCTCCAGCATTGATCTCCTGGTCTCGTTGTTTGTTTCCTCTTTCTAAGGCAATTTGACTTGCTTTTGGTGATTGATGTACGAGTCCGTCTCGGGACTTGCTTGTTCCAACCGCAACTGGATAGGAGCAGCTCGCGGTTTGACAGCGGCCACTTTAATGGACAAACGACTGTTGCCTTGGTGATTTGCACACGATGGAAAATCCTGTTAATCCGAACTTTTAGCAGTTTCAGCAGCGCCCCCGAAATCAATCTGGCTTCAGATCAACAGATCGCCAGGGCACCAGTAGCGGCGTAAAGATGGAACCCTAATTTTTCTTTAAACTTCGAATCTCACAAATCTGAAATCTGGTCCGATGGACTTGATGTTTATGCAGATCTTTTTAGACCGGCTCTTCTTTGCCCAGATAATCGCGAGCTTCTCGATCCCTTGGAAAGATCCCTCCAAGAACTCAACACCACTGTGCGCAGGCCCCGCGGTGGGCGCCAACTGTCATGGTTTTGTCACGGCAGATGTCCTTAGTGTCAGGACTTAGTCGCGAGGCCGACACATCTATGTGGTAGCTTGAGAGGGGTTGAGCGGAATCGAGAGACGCAACACAAGACAGGGATTTAGACAGCTTCGGGCCCCGGGAAACATCATCCGGTAAAAACCCTACATGCTGTTTGAAGCTAGGTCTCATTATCATCACGAGGGAGTCGCCGTAAACCGGCTCTCCTCTTTGTGTCTAGCCCTAAGATTGTTTCTTCTTACTTGTAGCTTGTTCCTCCTTGGGGAGCCCTGCCCCTCCTTATATATGTTGAAGGGGCGGGTTACATGTGGAGTCCTATTAGGATTAGGACTAGTCTATCTCTAATACAAACCGGATACAAGTCTAGGTCGTAACTCCTTGTAAGACAAATATTCCTTATGCCTTTCCTCTTAAACCGGCCCACCATAGTATGAACCGGCCTTCATGAACCGCCCGTTGGGCCACCAGGTCTTGTCGCTCCTCGCACCCGCCTGCCGGATTACCAATGAGTCATGAACTACCATGTCCAAACGGGTCGCCGGTGAACCGCCAAGCATCAGTGGGGTCTCAAATAAACCGCCAAGCCCGGCCGGGTTAACTTCCGGCCAGTTTACACCGCGGGGTATATCCCCGACACTATCCCTGCGTTTTTAGAGTCATGCAAGCCAAATGAGCCCTTACAGAAATACTTCAGTTATAGGTAGGTGTCGAAGGGAACTTTGTGTGGTTTCCTGCTCCTGCCGCGACGTCGTCCACCTCACCTGAGCTGCTCCGTTGACAGAAGCATCCACCAAACAAAACATCACGACTCCTGACCATCTTTCGCCGCCTCAGATCTCCTTCCCTGCCGCCGGCACCCACCACAACGCATCACCATCATCGACTCAGCAGATGAACCTGAGGAGTACACGGGTCCACAAGAGAGATCGCACTCTTTTGTTTCTGCTTATGTTATGCATTGCTTAAAATTACCTGCTACTTTATCATCATGTTCACCTCTTGGACTCCAAGTCGGGTCCAAATTAATGTTCAAATTTGAGTTCTAAATTAGTTGTGGGGCACATATCGACGCAACAATGAATAGTATGTTTGTCTAATATCTGGTTCACCTAGGGTATGCCTATGTTGTTCATCTTGGGTGGGAAACAAATAGTAAAGCAATCATCATCTGTCTTTTTATTAAATTAAAGCAATCATCAACCTGCTATCATTACATTTGGATCCATCCACTAGTTGCTACCATCACTCTAAATTTCTGCATGCTCTTGCTACGTCTTGAGCTTGCGTTGGTTTTCCTCGAAGAGGAGAGGGTGATGCAGCAAAGTGTAGCGTAAGCCCTCAGTTTTGAGAACCAAGGTATCAATTCAGTAGGAGGCTCCTCAAAAGTCCCATGCACCTACACAAACAAACTAAGAACTCGCAACCAACGCAATAAAGGGGTTGTCAATCCCTTCACGGCCACTTGCGAAAGTGAGATCTAATAAAGATAGTAAGATAAGATAAATATATTTTTGGTATTTTGTAATATAGATGCAAAAAGTAAAAATGAAAATAAAGTAGATTGAAAGCAAATATGATAAGAGATAGACCTGGGGGCCATAGGTTTCACTAGAGGCTTCTCTCGAGATAGCATAAGTATTACGGTGGGTGGACAAATTACTGCCGAGCAATTGATAGAAAAGCGCATAGTTATAAGATTATCTAGGCATGATCATGTATATAGGCATCACGTCCATAACAAGTAGACCGACTCCTGCCTGCATCTACTACTATTACTCCACACATCGACCGACTCCTGCCTGCATCTAGAGTACTAAGTTCATAAGAAACGCATTAAGCAAGATGACATGATGTAGAGGGATAAACACATGCAATATGATATAAACCCCATCTTGTTATCCTCGATGGCAACAATACAATACATGTCTTGCAACCCTTTCTGTCACTGGGTAAGAACACCGCAAGATTGAACCCAAAGCTAAGCACTTCTCCCATGGCAAGAAAGGCCAATCTAGTAGGCCAAACCAAACTAATAATTTGAAGAGACTTGTAAAGATAACTCAATCATACATAAAAGAATTCAGAGAAGATTCAAATATTATTCATAGATAAACTTGATCATAAACCCACAATTCATCGGATATCGACAAACACACCGCAAAAAGAGTTTACATCGAATAGATCTCCACAAGAGACGGGGAGAACATTGTATTGAGATCCAAAAAGAGAGAAGAAGCCATCTAGCTAATAACTATGGACCCGTAGGTCTGTGGTAAACTACTCACAACTCACCGGAGGGGCGAGGATGTTGATGTAGAGGCCCTCCGTGGTTGATTCCCCCTCCGGCAGAGTGTCGGCGAAGGCTCCAAGATGGGATCTTGTGGATACAGAAGGTTACGGCGGTGGAAATTGTGTTTCGTGGTGCTCCTGGATGTTTTCGGGGTACGTAGGTATATATATAGGAGGAAGAAGTACGTCGGTGGCCGCCCGAGGGGCCCACGAGACAGGGGGCGCGCCCTACGAGGGGGGGCTATCTCGTGGGGCCCTCGGAAGCTTCTTGACTTGCACTCCAAGCTCTCCGGATCACGTTTGTTCCAAAAATCACGCTCCCGAAGGTTTCATTCCGTTGGACTCCGTTTGATATTCCTTTTCTTCAAAATACTGAAATAGGCAAAAAAAACAATATGGGCTAGGCCTCCGGTTAGTAGGTTAGTCCCAAAAATGATATAAATGTGTAAAATAAAGCCCATAAACATCCAAAAGGGGTAATATAATAGCATGGAACAATAAAAATTATAGATACGTTGGAGACGTATCAAGCGTCCCCAAGCTTAATTCCCGCTCGTCCTCGAGTAGGTAAATGATAAAAAGCGAATTTTTGATGTGGAATGCTACCTAGCATATTTCTCAATGTAATTTTCTTTATTGTGGCATGAATGTTCAGACCCAAATGAATACAAAATAAAAGTTCATATTGACATAAGAAATAGTAATACTTCAAGCATACTAATCAAAGTAATCATGATTTCTCAAAATAACATGGCTAAAGAAAGTTATCCCTACAAAATCATATAGTCTGGCTATGCTCTATCTTCATCACACAAAGTATTTAATCATGCACAACCCCGATGACAAGCCAAGCAATTGTTTCATACTTTAATAATCTCAAACTTTTTCAACTTTAACGCAATACATGAGCGTGAGCCATGGACATAGCACTATATGTGGAATAGAATGGTGGTTGTGGAGAAGACAAAAAGGAGAAGATAGTCTCACATCAACTAGGCGTATCAACGGGCTATGGAGATGCCCATTAATAGATATCAATGTGAGTGAGTAGGGATTGCCATGCAACGGATTCACTAGAGCTATAAATATATGAAAGCTCAATAAAATAAACTAAGTGGGGTGCATCCAACTTGCTTGCTCACGAAGACCTAGAGAACTTTGAGGAATCCCATCATTGGAATATACAAGCCAAGTTCTATAATGAAAAATTCCCACTAGTTTATGAAAGTGACAACATATGAGACTCTCTAACATGAAGATCATGGTGCTATTTTGAAGCACAAGTGTGGAAAAGGAGATAGTAGCATTGTCCCTTCTCTCTTTTTCTCTCATTTTCTTTTTTTTCTCTTTTTTTCTTTGGCCTACCTTTTTTTCTCTTTTTGGCCTTTCTCTTTTTTTTTCTTTTTTTTCTTTTCTTTTTGTAAAGTCTGAAGTCTCATCCCGAATTGTGGGGGAATCATAGTCTTCATCATCCTTTCCTCACTAGGACAATGCTCTAATAATGAAGATCATCACACTTTTATGGATTTACAACTCAAAGCTAGAACAAGATATGACTCTATATGAATGCCTCCGGCGGTGTACCGGGATATGCAATGATTCAAGAGCGACATGTATGAAAATTATGAAGGTGGCCTTGCCACAAATACAATGTCAACTACATGATAATGCAAAAAACAATATGAAAAAAGTAATGCGTGTCATATGAACGGAACGGTGGAAAGTTGCATGGCAATATATCTCGTAATGGCTATGGAAATGCCATAATAGGTAGGTATGGTGGCTGTTTTGAGGAAGGTAAATGGTGGGTGCATGGTACCGGCGAAAATTGCACGATACAAGAGAGGCTAGCAATGGTGGAAGGGTGAAAGAGTGCGTATAATCCATGGACTCAACATTAATCAAAAGAACTCATATACTTGTTGCAAAAATTTAGAAGTCATCAAAAACCAAAGTACTACGCGCATGCTCCTAGGGGGGTAGATTGGTAGGAAAAGACCATCGCTCGTCCCCGACCGCCACTCATAAGGAAGACAATCAATAAATAAAATTGTGCTCCAACTTCATCACAAAGCGGTTCACCATACGTGCATGCTACGGGAATCACAAACTTCAACACAAGCATTATTTAAATTCATAATCACCCAACTAGCATGACTTTAATATCACTACCCCGTATCTCAAAACAATTATCAAGCATCAAATTGATCATAGCATCCAATTCACTTTCTACGATAGTTTTTATTATACCCAACTTGGATGCTCATCATTCTAGGACCAACTTTATGATAATAGCAAATACCATGTTGTTCTAAAAGACTCTCAAAATAATATAAGTGAAGCATGAGAGACTAGAAATTTCTTCAAAATTAAAACACCACCGTGCTCTAAAAGATATAAGTGAAGCACTAGAGTAAAAACTATCAATCTCAAAAGATATAAGTGAAGCACATAGAGTATTCTAGCAAATTCTAATCAAATAGGCTTCTCCCAAAAGGTGTGTACAGCAAGGATGATTGTGGTAAACTAAAAAGCAAAGACTAATATAATACACGACGCTCCAAGCAAAACACATATCATGTGGCGAATAAAAATATAGCTCCAAGTAAAGTTACCAATGAACGAAGACGAAAGAGGGGATGCCTTCCCGGGGCATCCCCAAGCTTAGGCTTTTGGCTATCCTTGAATATCTTGGGGTGCCATGGGCATCCCCAAGCTTAGCCTCTTGCCACTCCTTATTCCCATAAAAGCTTTACCCAAAACGTGAAAACTTCACAACATAAAACTCAACAGGAAATCTTATAAGCTGCGTTAGTGAAAGAAAACAAAACCACCACATAAGGTACTGCCATGAACTCATTCTTTATTTATTTTGGTGTTAAACCTACTGTATTACAACTTCTTTATGGTTCATAGACTAAATTACTAGCCATAGATGCATTGAAATAAGCAAACAACACACGAAAAATAGAATCTGTCAAAAACAGAACAGTCTGTAGAAATCTGTAACTAACGCAAACTTCTGGAACTCTAAAACTCCTACCAAAATAGGAAGTCCTGGAAAATTTGTTTATTGAACAGCAGCAAAAAGAATCAACGCAAAAGCACGTTCCTGTGATTTAACAAAATTATATTCGTGCGTGCAAAGTTTCTGTTTTTCAGCAGAATCAAATCAACTATCATCGTAGGTTATCCTATAGGTTCTACTTGGCACAAACACTAATTAAAAGATAAAAACACATCTAACCAGAAGGTAGATGCAAGATTTATTACTAAACAGGAGCAAAAACGAAAAAACATAAAGAAAATTGGGTTGCCTCCCAACTAGCGCTATTGTTTAACGCCCCTAGCTAGGCATAAAAACAAAGATAGATCTAATGAGTGCCATCTTTGACACTAAATTCATAAGTAGCACGCATGATAGATTCATAATGTAATTTGACTTTCTTTCTTGGAAAGTGCTCCATGCCTTTCTTTACTAGAAATTGGAATCTAATATTCCCTTTCTTCATATCAATAATCGCACCAATCGTTCTAAGCAAAGGTCTACCAAGAATAATAGGGCAAGAAAGATTGCAATCTAGATCAAGAACGATAAAATCTACGGGCACCAAATTTCTATTTGCAACAATAAGAACATAATTGATCCTTCCCATAGGCTTTTTAATGGTGGAATCCGCAAGGTGCAAATGTAAAGAGCAATCATCAAGATCATGGAAACCTAGAATATCACATAAAGTTTTCAGAATCGTGGAAACACTAGCACCCAAATCACACAAAGCAAAACACTCATAATCTTTAATTCTAATCTTTATCGTAGGTTCCCACTCATCATTAAGTTTTCTAGGTATAGAAACTTCCAAATTAAGTTTTTCATCATAAGATTGCATCAACGCATCAACAATATGTTTGGTAAAAGCTTTATTTTGGCTATAAGAATGAGGAGAATTAACAACGGATTGCAACAAGGAAATACAACCTTTTAAAGAGCAATTATCATAATCAAATTCCTTGAAATCCGAGATAGTAGGTTCAATATTATTAGAAGTTGAGGATTCTCCAATCTCACTTTTACAAATTTAGCATTAAGATCTAAAGACTTAGAATTTTTGGGACGCCTTCTAGGCAAAGTTGATTCATCATCACTCCCATAATCATCAAAATTCATATTGCAAAACATAGATCTAATCGGAGACGCATCAATAACTTTAAGATCCTCATCATTATTTTCATGGAAACTAGAAGAACATGCTTTTATAAAGCTTTCTTTTTTAGCACGCAATCTAGCGGTTCTTTCCTTGCACTCGTCAATGGAAATTCTCATTACTTTGAAAGACTCATTGATATCATGCTTAGGAGAAGAAGATCCAAGTTTAAGAGAATTAACATCAAGCGAAAGTCTATCAACGTTCCTAGCCAAATCACCAAGGAATTAAAATTCTTTTGAGAAATCATAAATTCTTTCATACTATTCTCAAAATCAGAGGGCATCTTATTAAAATTACCATAAGAATTATTGTAGGAATTTCCATAATTATTAGAGGGATTACTAGGGAACGGTTTAGCATTAAAATTTCCTCTAAAAGCATTGTTTCCAAAACTATTCCTACCAACAAAATTCACATTCATAGATTCATCATTATTCTCAATCAAGGAAGACAAAGGCATATCATTGGGATCAAGAGGAGTATTTTTAGTAGCAAACATCTTCATAAGTTTATCCATCTTTGCACTCAAAACATTAATTTCTTCTATAGTATGCACTTTTTTACTAGAAGATCTTTCGGTGTGCCATTGAGAATAATTAACCATAATATTATCAAGCAATTTTGTAGCATCTCCTAACGTGATTTCCATAAAGGTGCCTCCCGCGGCCGAATCTAAGAGATTTCTAGAAGCAAAGTTCAAACCGGCATAAATTTTTTGTATGATCATCCATAAATTCAAACCATGAGTAGGGCAATTGCGAAGCATCAATTTCATTCTTTCCCAAGATTGGGCAACATGCTCATGATCAAGTTGTTTAAAATTCATAATATCGTTCCTAAGAGTGATGATCTTAGAGGGAGTAAAATACTTAGAGATAAAAGCATCTTTGCACTTGTTCCAAGAGTCAATACTATTTTTAGGCAAAGACGAAAACCAAACTTTAGCACGATCTCTAAGTGAAAACGGAAATAACTTCAATTTGACAATATCGTTATCCGTATCTTTCTTCTTTTGCATATCACACAAATCAACAAAATTGTTTAGATGAGTAGCGGCATCTTCACTAGGAAGGCCAGCAAATTGATCTTTCATAACAACATTCAGCAAAGCGGTATTGATTTCACAAGACTCAACATCATTAAGAGAAGCAATCGGAGTACTAAGGAAATCATTATTATTGGTATTCGAGAAGTCACACAACTTGGTATTATCTTGTGCCATGGCAACAAGTAATCCAACACACAAGCATACAGAAAAAGGCAAGCGAAAAGAGAGGAGGAGATTGGGAAAGAGAGGGCGAATAAAACGGCAAGGGTGAAGTGGGGGAGAGGAAAACGAGAGGCAAATGGCAAATAATGTAAATGCGAGGGAGATGGGTTTGTGATGGGTACTTGGTATGTCTTGACTTGAGCGAAGATCTCCCCGGCAACGGCGCCAGAAATCCTTCTTGCTACGTCTTGAGCTTGCGTTGGTTTTCCTCGAAGAGGAGAGTGTGATGCAGCAAAGTGTAGCATAAGTATTTCCCTCAGTTTTGAGAACCAAGGTATCAATCCAGTAGGAGGCTCCTCAAAAGTCCCACGCACCTACACAAACAAACTGAGAACTCGCAACCAACGCAATAAAGGGGTTGTCAATCCCTTCACGGCCACTTGCGAAAGTGAGATCTAATAAAGATAGTAATATAAGATAAATATATTTTTGGTATTTTGTAATATAGATGCAAAAAGTAAAGATGCAAATAAAGTAGATTGAAAGCAAATATGATAAGAGATAGACCCGGGGGGCATAGGTTTCACTAGAGGCTTCTCTCGAGATAGCATAAGTATTACGGTGGGTGAAAAAATTACTATCGAGAAATTGATAGAAAAGTGCATAGTTATGAGATTATCTAGGCATGATCATGTATATAGGCATCATGTCCATAACAAGTAGACCGACTCCTACCTCCATCTACTACTATTACTCCACACATCGACCGACTCCTGCCTGCATCTAGAGTATTAAGTTCATAAGAACATAGTAACGCATTAAGCAAGATGACATGATGTAGAGGGATAAACACATGCAATATGATATAAACCCCATCTTGTTATCCTCGATGGCAACAATATAATACGTGTCTTGCAACCCTTTCTGTCACTGGGTAAGAACACTGCAAGATTGAACCCAAAGCTAAGCACTTCTGCCATGGCAAGGAAGACCAATCTAGTAGGCCAAACCAAACTGAAAATTCAAAGAGACTTGCAAAGATAACTCAATCATACATAAAAGAATTCAGAGAAGATTCAAATATTATTCATAGATAAACTTGATCATAAACCCACAATTCATCGGATCTCGACAAACACACCGCAAAAAGAGTTTACATCGAATAGATCTCCACAAGAGAGGGGGAGAACATTGTATTGAGATCCAAAAAGAGAGAAGAAGCCATCTAGCTAATAACTATGGACCCGTAGGTCTGTGGTAAACTACTCACAACTCATCGGAGGGGCAAGGATGTTGATGTAGAGGCCCTCCATGGTTGATTCCCCCTCCGGCAGAGTGCCGACGAAGGCTCCAAGATGGGATCTCGCGGATACAGAAGGTTACGGCGGTGGAAATTGTGTTTCGTGGTGCTCCTGGATGTTTTCGGGGTACGTAGGTATATATAGGAGGAAGAAGTACGTCGGTGGCCGCCCGAGGGGCCCACAAGACAGGGGGCACGCCATATAGGGGGGGGGCGGCCTCCTATCTCATGGGGCCCTCGAAAGCTTCTTGACTTGCACTCCAAGCTCTCCGGATCACATTTGTTCCGAAAATCACGCTCCCGAAGGTTTCATTCCATTTGGACTCAGTTTGATATTCCTTTTTTTTCGAAATACTGAAATAGGCAAAAAAAACTACAACATGGGCTGGGCCTCCAGTTAGTAGGTTAGTCCCAAAAATGATATAAATGTGTAAAATAAAGCCCATAAATATCCAAAAGGGGTAATATAATAGCATGGAACAATCAAAAATTATAGATATGTTGGAGACGTATCAACTCTCCTTACATAATCTCACCATATTTTTTTCGTATGCATGTCAGATATTGTACACAGCCATGCTGAACATGTAGAGAAAAAGAGAAGAGTTTTGCGCGGCAGTACAATGTCATGCAGACATCGCTCCATGGTGGGTTCAATGGCAAACCCTCCCCACCCCTCTCCAGATTGTAATCCAGAGGAAGATATCTGTTCCGAGGCGCATTCAGACGCCATTGACCACTCCTGTTTACCCCCAAGGTGTTTGCTCCACCTTGGCATGATGATGTTAGTCATATCATGCATATGTTGCATTATAGTGCCTACTTTTGACATCATATATGTCATTTGCTTAGTTTAGACATGTTCTGTAATGCCACCTGTTTAGTTTCTATATCATATATGAGAATTATGCAGTCTCATGTCTTTTAGCCAGCCATAGTATATGTGAAATGTGCAATGCCATCCTGTTTAACCAGGCATCATATATTTGAATGATATCTTGCCCATCCTTTTCTTCATTACATTTCCATTTGTCGACAATGTTTGTACATTAAACTACTCTTCCTGTGAATCAGCCATTTGGGTGGGAGATGAAAAAATCTGGAGTGAAAACAAGGCCTTCAGAGCAGACAGTGCTACCTGTCGAAGCAGATCTCTTGTTCGGTCCCGATAGCTCCTCAGAGATGGATTCATAGACAGATGACCAGTCCTATTCCCCCACCGAGGTGTATACTCTAACTTGGCATGGTTATACTGCTCATATCATGCATATGGTGTCTTGCATTGCATAGTTTAGACATCATATACACAATATTCAACACCATGTTCTTAGTTCAGACGTTATATTGAATGCCCTCTGTTTAGCATATAAATCACATATGTGAATTAAATGACGCGATCCTGATTACTTAGATAACATGTAGGTGAATTATGTCTGCGATCCTGTTTAGTTATTCATCATATCTTTGAATTATGTTATGCTATGCTATCCACTTTAGATAGACATCATATATGTGAAATTATATCATGCTATCCATTTTAGTTAAAAAAATATACATGTCAACTATTTCATGCCCTCTTTTTTCCACACTATCTATTGCATCCGTCTCTCATACAATGTCTGTACATTCAACTGTGTTTCCTGTTTATCAGCCATTTGAATTGGAGCGGGTGATGCCAGTATCTAGCGGACTAAAAACACAGTCTTCAAATAAAATAGTGCTACCTCTTGGTGGAGATAGCACCCCGCTTGTACATGCATGAGAACCAGCCCTGCCACACATAACCCAAACTCTCGCAGATTGTACCCCTATTGCGATGGACAGAGAACCAGCTTCACCCAATGTAACCCCAACCCCAGTAGATAGTAACCCAGTTCCTGTTGACACAGCACCATCTCCACAGCTCCCAAACAAGAGCAGTTAGTAAGGCAACTCCAGTGCCCAAAGGGCCAGTACTACCACGGCGAACCCTAACTCCACCAGTTAGTACGCCTATTCCTGTGGAGGAAGCACAACCAGCTAGTCATAGTTTAGCATCTATCGCATTTGATGTTGTTAAATCATATGTGCGTATCTTCCCATCTTGGAAATATTATACTAAAGATGAAGAAAAATGCCAGTTGCAGGTGTTTGTCCAGGACTTATGTGTAAGTAATATTATTCATGGCAATTACTTTGCTTTGTCCCATACATCCTACCTCCATGATGGTTATAATACATCAAATTTTCCCATTTTTCTCTATAGAGAAGGACCGATTTGGAAACTCAGGATGAGGTAACATGTGCTAATACCTCTGCTATCTTCAAGAATGCTTGGTGGCAGTATCGAAATTACCTGAAGAAAACGTACTTCACCGGCAAAGAAAGTCATCAAATTCCCTTACGTTCTCCTGAGACACATTTACTGGACGATGACTCAGAACGCCTTGTTCTGTACTGGTCCTGAACCAAGAATGTGGTAAGGTCTATGAGCTCATTTTCTATTTTTAAGTACTATATTCTTGCGTATTACTGTACTCTGTTCATGTAGAACAAGTGCCTAAACCTGAAGAACAACTGTTCTAATTTAAGATTCCATTGCTATCATAGTTCAAAAAAGCGCTAAGCGTTAATTGTGTGTTTTGCCACTGCCTTGCGCTTTACTGACCAAAGCGCATGCTTATGCGTAGTTATGCATAGATTAAGCGTAGTTATGCACAATGCATTTTGCCAACGCCTAGAGCCTAGGCGCGCTTAAGCGCTCGCTTAGGCGCGCCTTTTTTAACTATGATTGATATCGTGCATACTGCTTTGCTCTTGTATCACTATATTTACTCATACAAACTTATTTTTAAATTGAAGGATCCAATCGAAACTTCAATGGCACAACAGGTATGTTCACACATGTTTCTTTAACAGGTTTGCTCTTATCAATAGCTCTATTGATTTCAATTTCAATTGTGTATGCAGTTGACTTCTCATATCATGCACATTACTAGCATCACAACAGAGCCAATAGTGTTCTTGTACATGTAGACCCGTGGTACCCATCTGAAATCTTGTTGTGCCGTGTAGTTTCCCACGTTTTGTATTCTTTCGCTGTTGCTTTGTCTTGAACTGATATGATTTGAACCGTGTCTCTATTTTGATTTGGCAAGACAATGCAGTGACCATAGGACATGGATATATGTTTGTTTGATGCTTTTATTATGTACTAGTACTTGGCAATACAAGACTTGCTAGTTTAATCCTACCCACCTTACTAATGAACTGGTTCACTGAAATGAGTTTCATATACTAGTACATGCTAAATCTGTTATGTGTCTGCTTGTTTCTTCTTTTAGAATGCTGACAAAATATTGGGGAAGAGTGCCTTATTAAGCAACGGTAAAGGAAGTAATGCAGATAAGGTTCAGGATAGTGACACATCCTTGTTGGTCTCCAACAAATATAATAAAACAGCTAAGGAAGACTATCTTGAAGACACTGAGACAACCCCAAAGTTCTGTCTTGGTTTAGTGTTCGAGTTACTGGCTACTACCGCTTGCACAAACTATTCAAACTCACTGTCTGAATCAGTTCGGTTTCTTGAGTCTCAACTACAAGTTGAACGACATCGAGCAGCTGTGCTGCAACAAGAAGCGGAAGGACTGCGGAAGTCCCTGGAGCATTCAGATGCATACTTTCTGGTGCAACAGCAAGCGTTGGAGGATTTTAGCGCCAAACAGGACAAAGCTAATAAGCTTGCTAAGCTTATTGCCAGCATGGTGGATACCCAGAATAACGTTTCTTGAGCTCTTCTGAAGTTGTTTCAATTATGCTCTTGTTTTGCTGCCGCGTTTATTTGTACTAATGGCCAATTTTGATGGCCAATGTATGTAATGTGTTGCTTTGTTCCCTATATTTGCACTCATGGCGAACTTTGATGCCCAGTGGATGTAATATGTGTAATGGCGGTAATAGGCTAGCGTTAATTGCTTGCTTATTTATTTCCTTATTGTCTTGTTTAGTTGTTTGCTTGTAGTCACTGCAGTTCTTTTTCTGTATTTTTCTAGTGGCCACAATAGCCTATTTTTGGTAACTAGGCCAAAATAATCATGGCAACACATGGACAGTTGTAACCATGGGCCTCCTGTGGGCCGTATGATCCATGGGCCTTCTACGGGCCGTAGGATCCATTGGCCTTCTATACGGGCTGTAGGATCCATGGGCCTTCTACGGGTCGTAGGATCCATGGGCCTTCTACGGGTCGTACGATCCATGGGCCTTCTACCAGCCGTATGATCCATGGGCCTTATCCGGGCCGTAGGATCCATGGGCCTTCTACGGGGTGTATCATCATTTCGCCAATCATGGGCCGTACTATTCGTGGACCATAACAGGCCATTAATAGGTCGTATTTGATAACTCTATGAAAACAGCCCAACGGTTTTTTTGACATGAAAACGGCCCAACGTATTAACGGGCCACAAACGGACCGATTGTGATGACGGACTGAATTTCGCCCACAAGCAGAAAATGACAGTAATGGGTCGTAAGTAACCGAATGCTAGAAATGAGCCCAAGAATAAATGGGCCCTGAGAAGGTCGAAAGATAACTTGGGCTGGAAACGGCCCAATGGAATAATGGGCCATTAATGGGTATAAAGTGATACACTGTTCATTATGGGCCAGTTTCACCACGGGCAGTTAATGGGCCAAGAGTTACAAAGGGCCTCATATGGGCCGAAACAAGTCATGGGCCATACATGGGCTGGAAGTTAAAATGGGCTGGAATCATATTGGACGGCCCAGATGACACTACTGGGCCTAACTCGGAGAGGCTGTAACGGGTCTTGGGTTAGCGGGTTGTAAATGGGCTATATGCGAACATGCCGTTAACAGGCTTTCCGTGGGCCGGCCCGCCACCTTTTGACCAAGTCAAACGGGCCGGCCTTTTCACAGGAATGGGCCTCTATTAGGCCGTGCCACGTGTCAAGGTATCATAGGCGCCTTGGGTCCAATGAGTGGATGACATCTGTCTCAACGGTGAGCCGGCACGTGTTTCCTCCAGCCAATGATGATTTTACACGTGGAAAATCCCCATTGGTCGGGGCTGTTAATGGGTTACCGGATCCAAAACCGGACCCGATAGCTTAGCGACGTTCCATTATGGTGGATGCCACAGTCACCCTTGACAAAAGCACTTCTGTGACGCGCGATTTATTGTCATGGAAGTGGACACTTCCATGATGATAATTTTGGTAATGTCATGGAACACTTCTACGATAGCACAGGTATGACTATCTTGATTCTGTCATAAAATCGTCATGGATGTACATGCATGACAGAAAACGCGACCTACTGTGACAAACACGTATCATCATGGAAGTGTATTTTTTTGTAGTGCACTTTGGTCTTATGGCTAATCTTCGCGGCTACATGGTTGGAGGAAAGGAATGGGTCCCTGATAGTGGATGTACCGATCACATGACTGGAGATAAAGATATGTTTCGTGAGCTTGCTGAAAACGACGACCCTCGAAAGTATGTCACTTTTGGTGATAACTTAAAGGGTAAGGTGGTTGGCCTCGATAAGGTGGCCATCTCACATGACAGCTCCATACAAAATGTTACGCTCGTTGAATCTCTTGGCTATAATCTACTTTCTGTATCTAGACTAGCTGACTTTGCTTTCAATGTCCTATTTACTAAAGTAGATTGCCAAGTGTTTCGAAGAGATAATCATAAAATGGTCTTTACCGACATACATAGAGGTGATCTATACATTGTTGACTTCACTAAAAAGGCTCAACCTAGAACTTGCTTAATTGCTAAATCTTCCAAAGGCTGGTTGTGGCATAGACGGTTAGGTCATGTGGGCATGCGAAACCTTGACAAGCTTATTAAAGGTGATCATATCCTTGGTGTTAAAGATGTCATATTTGATAAGGATAGACTTTGCAGCGCTTGCCAAGCAGGAAAACAGGTTGGAGGAAGCCACCACGTGAAGAACATCATGACCACGAGAAGACCGCTTGAGCTACTTCACATGGATCTTTTCGGTCCCAACGCTTACAGAAGTCTCTGTGGTAACTCGTTTGGACTAGTCATCGTTGATTATTTTTCAAGATTTACATGGGTGTTCTTTCTCGATGATAAATCGCAGGTTCAAAAGATCTTCAAAAACTTCACTAGGAAGGCCCAAAACCAATTTGAAGTGAAGATCAAGAAGGTTCGCAGCGACAACGGAACAGAGTTCAAGAACGCCAATGTGGACACCTTCCTTGACGAAGAAGGGATCTCACATGAGTTCTCGACTACGTACACACCTCAACAAAATGGAGTTGTTGAGAGGAAGAACCGGACTCTCATCGAAATGGTGAGAACGATGCTTGATGAATACAAGACGCCAAAACACTTTTGGGCAGAAGCGGTTGAGACAGCTTGTCATGCAACGAATCGTCTATATCTTCACAAGCAACTCGGCAAGACAGCATCCGAGCTCCTCACCGGTAACAAACCCCGAGTTGGATACTTTCGGGTATTCGGCTCAAAGTGTTACATTCTTGACAAGCATCGTCGTTCGAAATTTGCTCCTAAGTCTCATGAAGGTTTCCTACTCGGTTATGGCTCAAACTCTCACACTTACCATGTCTACAACAATTTCACCCGAAAGGTTGAAGAGACGGTAGATGTGAAGTTTGATGAATCTAACGGATCGCAAGTAGATCAATTACCAATTGATGTAGGTGACAAAGATCCTTCAGAAGCAATCCAAGACTTGTCTATCGGCAAGATTCTCCCAACGGAGGTGAAGAAGAGTACCTCGTCTGTCCAAGTGGAAGCCTCAACCTCACGCCAAGGTGAACCACGAGTCGACTTGGAGGCATCCACAAGTGGGACACGTCAAGACAATGAGAACGAGGATGTACAACAAGATGAACCTCGACGACCTCCTTCTCCACCTCCACGGGAGAATGACCACGCCAACAACAATGAAGAAAGACAAGAAGAAGAACAAGACAATGAAGAGGATGTTCCACCCCGACCCAAACAAAATCTATCACGAGTTCGAGCAAGAGTCTCAAGAGACCATCCCATCGAACAAATCTTTGATGATATTCAAACCGGGAGATTACTCGCTCTAAAACTTGTTTGGCTAACTTTTGTGAACATTACTCATTCATTTCTAGCATTGAACCTATGAAGGTTGAAGAAGCATTGGAAGATCCGGATTGGATAAATGCCATGCACAAAGAGCTACACAACTTTGAGAGGAACCAAGTATGGACGTTGGTTGAGAAGCGATGAGAAGCACAATGTCATTGGAACCAAATGGGTATTTCGGAACAAGAAAGATGTAGATGGACAAGTTGTACGCAACAAGGCTCGTCTCGTTGCTCAAGGCTACACTCAAGTCGAAGGTATGGACTATGGTGAGACTTATGCCCCCGTTGCTAGACTTGAGTCCATTCGCATCTTACTTGCCTATGCCAACCATCATGACATTACCTTATATCAAATGGATATCAAAAGTGCTTTTCTCAATGGTGAGAGGAGGAAGTTTATGTTAAACAACCTCCCGGCTTTGTTAATTCTAAGAAACCCGACCATGTTTACAAACTTCACAAAGCTCTTTATGGTCTTAAGCAAGCTCCTAGAGCTTGGTATAAATGCTTGACTAAGTTTCTTCTTGATAAAGGGTTTGAAATTGGTAAATTTGATTCTACACTCTTTACCAAAAGGGTTAATAGAGAATTATTTGTGTGCCAAATTTATGTTGATGGTATCATATTTGGATCAACTAACCCTCATTTTAGTGAGAAGTTTGGGAAGCTTATGTCGAAGAAGTTTGAGATGTCTAAGATGAGTGAACTCAAGGTCTTTCTTGGTTTGCAAATCAAGCAAACTAAGGAGGGAACCTTTATCTCTCAAATGAAGTATACCAAGGACTTATTCAAGAAGTTCAACATGCAAGAATGCAAAGGTATGAATACCCCCATGCCTACTAGTGGACATCTTGACCTGACAAAGGATGGCGAACCGGTTGACCAAAAGGTTTACCGCTCTATGATTGGTTCATTGTTATATCTATGTGCCTCCCGTCCCGATAGCATGCTAAGTGTGTGCATGTGTGCACGATATCAAGCAGCCCCCAAAGAGTGTCATCTTAAGGCTGTGAAAAGGATAGTGAGATACTTAATACATAGACCAAATTTTGGCATTTGCTATCCTAAGAGGTCTTCTTTTGATCTTGTTGGCTACTCCGACTCGGACTATGCCGATGACAAAGTTGATAGAAAGTCCACTTCAGGTACTTGTCAATTTCTTGGTAGATCTCTTGTGTCTTGGTCCTCCAAGAAACAAAACTCCGTATCCTTATCCACCGCCGAAGCGGAATACATTGCCGCTGGTTCATGTTGTGCTCAATTACTTTGGATGACCCAAACTCTTAAAGATTATGGGATATATGTGAAACATGTTCCATTGCTTTGCGACAATGAGAGTGCTATTAAGATTGCTCATAATCATGTGCAACATTCTTGAACTAACCATATTGAAGTTCGTCATCATTTCATTCGAGATCATGTTGCTAAGGGAGATATCAAACTTAAGCATGTTCGTACCGACAAGCAATTGGCGGATATATTCACTAAACCACTTGATGAGAAAGTGTTTTGCAGGTTGAGAGGTGAATTGAACATCATTGATGCCTCAAATTTGGAGTAGAAACTCCATGTGGATGCATGCAAGGCACGAGCCTTACTATGACTAATCCATGACCATTCTCTTATGATGATGATCATATGGCTTGGGTACTCTTGTACTCTTGCATGCTATCTAACCCTTGTAGGAACTTGGATAGGCCCAATTCCATGAGATTGCAACTCAATCACATTTTAAGCAATCTCTACATCTCCAAGTCTCTACAATGGTGGATGAATACAAGGAAGCACGAATCCATTCAATATATCCTTTGACAAATTCCATATATCAAATTTCAATTGATATCAAATTTTATGATTGTCACTTTGAATACACAAGTGCTCTTCCTTGAAAGACTAACCCATGTAGGAAGATGAACTTCAACTACAAGTGGTGCTCTCAACTCTTGATGATCTACATCAACTTGAGCACCCTACACAAGTTCAACTACACGACCAAGTTCATCACCACCACCCAAGGTATGTCATTCCATCTTAGAGAAGCTTAACCCCAAGACATGGGTCAAAGAAACTCAACAAGATGAGAATACATCAAAATGCTTAAACGAAAAATGGCAACCCCATTTTGAGCTTAATGATGAGTATGACCTATGATCAAGTGTATTCACTTGACTCCTAGGTCAATATACTCTAACATAGGTGACTTTGTCGCCGACCAATTCTAGATGAAGTTCTCTGTCGTTTCTTTGTGCTCTTGCATTTGTCTCAGGCATGCAAGTTCCCCTTTCAAAAAATAACTTCATCTAGATGTCTTATATTTTCTCTGTTATTTTCTACATTTTCCTGCATCCAATTCATTGCAAATCATTCAGTTAATTCCTTGCATATCCTTGTGAGATCTTATTTGCCTAGTGAGTTGAGGTGACAAGAAGTTACTCTCTGGGTTGAACTCGGTCTCACCGGATTGATTTCTTCGACTGAACCGAATCAACTCGGTGCCACCGATTGCAACCACTTGGTGCTACCGATTTCAGTCCTGAGACAAAATCTGTGTCACTTGCATTCTGCATATTTGTCACAGCTCCACTCTTTGAAACTTGTCCTCTACCAGCATCAATATTTCACGTGGCTTTGAAATGTGACTCCACGACCAAACCTACTTGACTCATGCTCCAGAAGTCCCTTCTTGGAAATTGATGTCAAAGGGGGAGAGAGAGCACATCAAAACTTATCACATAAGAGAGAATGCACTCATAAAAGCTTCTCCTGATGCTCTTATTCTTAAGAGGAAAGTTGTCTCATGTCTTCAAGAGGGGAAAGACATGATAGTATATGTTATGACTTTATCTTGCTCTAATTTTTTTTGTTTGCTCTGATTTTGTGCTACCCTATCTACTCCCATTATCCCATGTCAGATTCAGGGGGAGAAAGACATCTAAGGGAAGAAAATCTTTGGAATTCATTGCAAAACTTTATTCTTGGGGACATGTCAATATCCAAATAGAGTACCTAGTACTCACACTCTACATGTCATCTCAGTCTTGGTATTCTTGTGCTCTTTAGTTCTTGCTCTATCTAGTAGATGTTCTTGTGTTATCTAACCTTGTTTACCCAGGTACATCTTCTTCAAGCCAGTTCAAGACCACAAGGTAAGTATATGAATCACACTCATGTGCATGAAGATCTCTTGCTGTGGTACATATTGTTTGCAAGAGAGACACATGCATATGAAGGTATATTTCCAGTATCTATATCATTTGCTCTGATGCATATAGCCAAGACACATGTAAATCATTGCTTGCTCTGACATGTTTATGCATTCTCATACTCTTATGATTTATTATCACATGATTGCATGCATGTAGGGGGAGCCAATGCATGTTGCATGTCCTTCCAAAGCTTTACTCGCTATTCCCTTATATCTTTATCTAAAGCTTTGATGTATGTTGTCATCAATTACCAAAAAGGGGAGATTGAAAGCACAAGTGCTCCCTGGGTGATTTTGGTAATTCATGACAACATATCTCTTGTTGGACTAATACTTCTACCTAGTATATTTCAGATAAGTTCAACGTTGGAGTGGCATGGACATGGACAAGAGGATGTGGAACCCCTTCAAGATGCTAAGTACAAATATTGGCAAAAGCTCAAGACTCTACATTTTCTATTTTAGTGATCCAAGATCACATTGAGTCCATAGGAAAGCCAATACTATTAAAAGGGGATGAAGTGTTGCTTAACGGCCTGCTTGCTCAAAGTGCTTAGTGATATGCTCCAAAACCCTCATCCACTTTCTCACATCCACATATGTCCTAAAGCTAAATGTCAAACTCGGCCCCACCGACTTTGTCTATCCGACTCCACCGAGTTTCATCTTATTCATCCACTGCCAAACCCTAGTCACTTTGGTCTTACCGATGGGATCTCGGTCTCACCAAGACGGGCTTGAAAATTCTTTGTGATCTATTGCAACAAAATTGGTCCCACCGAGTTTGTGCAATCGGTCCCATCAAGTTTGCTTGACCAATCCTCTGTTTGCTTATTACCAAAATCGGTCTCGTCGAGTTTGAGTAATCGGTCAAACCGAGTTGAGGTTTTACCCTAACCCCTGCACACATCGGTCCCACTGAGATGACTATATCGGTCCCATCGCAAACACTAACGTTCATATTTTGACCTGAATTGGTCTGACCGAGTTTGCTGATTTGGTCCCACCGAGTTTAGGAATCTGTGTGTAACGGCTAGATTTTCTGTGGAGGCTATATATACCCCTCCACCCATTCTTCATTCGTGAGGAGAGCCATCAGAACATACCTACACTTCCACTACTCATTTTCTAAGAGAGAACCACCTACTCATGTGTTGAGACCAAGATATTCAAATCCTACCATATGAATCTTGATCTCTAGCCTTCCCCAAGTTGCTTTCCACTCAAATCATCTTTCCACCATAGCCAAATCTGTGAGAGAGGGTTGAGTGTTGGGGAGACTATCATTTGAAGCACAAGAGCAAGGAGTTCATCAACAACACATCATCTCTTACCTTTTGGAGAGTGGTGTCTCCTAGATTGGTTCGGTGTCACTTGGCAGCCTCCGTCAAGATTGTGGAGTTGAACCAAGGAGTTTGTAAGGGCAGGGAGATCGCCTACTTCGTGAAGATCTACCCTAGTGAGGCAAGTCCTTCATGGGCGATGGCCATGGTGGGATAGACAAGGTTGCTTCTTTGTGGACCCTTCGTGGGTGGAGCGCTCCGTGGACTCGCGCAACCGTTACCCTTCGTGAGTTGAAGTCTCCATCAATGTGGATGTACGATAGCACCACCTATCGGAACCACACCGAAAATCTCCGTGTCTCCAATTGCGTTTGCACACTCCAATCCCATCCCTTTACTTTCTTGCAAGTTGCATGCTTTACTTTCCGCTACTCATATACTCTTTGCATGCTTGCTTGAATTGTATTGTGCATGCTTGAAATTGTGTTAATCTACCACCTCAACTTAAAAAACTTGAAAACTGCCAACTTTGTTTGTTGAGGGTCTAATCACCCCCCTCTAGACACTTCTTCTCGATCCTTTCAGTCGCGATGTAGCCGCGGGCGCAAGGAGGCGCTGAGTTACTCATGGGCGCAATGGTCTCGAAGTAGTGATGCGATGGGAAGAAGACGTTGTGGACGACACATTCCGCCGGGGACACATCGTGAACGAAGGAACGCATCAGTGTAGCCAGCATCGGGCATGCGTAGACGGACGAATACGATGTTGATGAAACACCAACCAGGATTGCCAAGCCTCATGATATGTCATGGATGAAGGCACGCATCAGTGTTGCCAGCACCAGCATGCGTGAGGAACCTGTATGAGTTGTATGTCATGCCAAGTATTCAGAGGGCCAGCTGAGAAGAAGATCGACAACGGTTGTGGCACCAATCGGCGTGGGTCCGATGTCACCAATGGTGGTCGGAGTAGGCGAAGTGGTCGGGGCAGATGACGGCGATGCTGACGACGGGCTGGTGCTGGACGAAGACGAAGGGGTGGATAGGCGGCGGCGACTGCTACGAGGGTAGCAGCGGCGCTGACCGAAGAAGAGCAACGGCAACTTGGTTAGAGCACGACAGCGGTGCTCAACGTAGGCGAGAAACCCGACAGCATGACGAATACCGGGGTGGACAGTGGCGTTCCCGTGCCGAGGGAGGCGGCGTGACACATACCACGGGAAGTCAACGTGCGGTGAAAGTGGAGCAGGCCGCAGTGCTACGGCCCAAAGGGGCGACGAAACGGCGGTGGGCAGGTCGGGGCGACGGCGGGAAGACCTCGGGGTGGCGTGGACCGCGTGTCGTGGCGCTACGGCCCGAAGGGGCGACCCAGCGGTGGTGCGCGGGCCAGCGATGCCGCGGGGACTGTTGGAAATATGCCCTAGAGGCAATAATAAAGTGGTTATTATTCTATTTCTTTAATCATGATAAAGATTTATTATTCATGCAGAATTGTATTGACCGGAAACTTAAATACATGTGTGGATACATAAACAAATACCGTGTCCCTAGTAAGTCTTAATAACGGGATCACATCATTAGGAGAATAATGTGATGGACAAGGCCCATCCGTTAGCATAGCATATGATCGTTCAGTTTATTGCTACCGCTTTCTTAATGTCAAATACATATTCCTTCAACCTTGAGATCATGCAACTCCCGGATATAGGAGGAATACCTTGTGTGCTATCAAACGTCAGAACATAACTAGGTGATCATAAAGATGCTCTACAGATATCTCCGAAGGTGTCTGTTGAGTTGGCATGGATCGAGATTAGGATTTGTCACTCCGTGTATCGGAGAGGTATCTCTAGGCCCTCTCAGTAATACAACATCACAAGAAGCTTGCAAGCAAAGTGACTAAGGAGTTAGTTACAAGATGATGTGTTATGGAATGAGTACAGAGACTTGCCAGTAACGAGATTGAACTAGGTATGGAGATACCGTCGATCGAATCTCGGGCAAGTAACAATACCGACAAACAAAGGGAATTACGTATGTTGTATAAAGGTTCGACCGATAAAGATCTTCGTAGAATATGTAGGAACCAATATGGGCATCCAGGTCCTGATATTGGTTATTGACCGAAGAGGCGTCTCGGTCATGTCTACATCATCATCGAACCCGTAGGGTCCGCACACTTAACGTTCGTTGACGATATAGTATTTATATGAGTTATGCGAGTTGGTGACCGAATGTTGTTCGGAGTCCCGGGTGAGATCACAGACATGATGAGGAGCTCCAGAACGGTCCGGAGGTAAAGACCGATATATAGGACGATGCTATTTGGTCACCGGAAAGGTTTGTGAATGTACCGGGTAATCATCGGATCACCTGAAGGAGGTCCGGGAGGCCCCGGGAGTTTATTGGGCCATATGGGCCAAACGAGGGGAGCACACCAGCCCACAAGGGGATGGCGCGCCCCTCCTCTGGCCACAAGCCTTGGGAAGAAAAGGAAGGAGGGGAGTCGGCCTCCCCTTGCCTTCCCTCTCCTCCCCTTTCCTTTCCCCCCGAGAGAAAATAAGGGGGGCGCGCCATAGGGCAGACGCTCAAGGGGCCCGACAGCCACCCTTGGGGTGCACCCTGGCTGTCTCCCCTCCCCCCACCTATATATACATAAGAGGGAGGGACACCACACACCCCACGACAATCCCCAAGCCGTGTGCGGTGCCCCTCTCCCCGGTTTCATCCTCCGTCAAGTTTTTCCACAGTGCACGGCGAAGCCCTACGGGAACAAGTTCCCCACCACCGTCATCACGCCGTCGTGCTGCCGGAACTCATCTACTCCTTCACCTTTCTTGCTGGATCGAGAAGGCGAAGACGCCATCGACCTGAACATGTGCTGAATGCAGAGGTGCCGTACGTTCGGTACTTGATCGGGGCGGATCTTGAAGGTGTACGACTACATCAACCGCGTTGATAGACGCTTCCGCTTAACGGTCTACAAGGGTACGTAGACATACTCTCCCCTCTCGTAGCTATGCATCTCCATGGATAGATCTTGCGTGTGCGTAGAAAAAAAAATTGTTTTCCATGCAACGTTCCCAACAGGGACGGCCTCGACCTCGGGCGGCGCTACAACCCGATAAGGTGTAGCGGCGGCTCGTGGGTCGGGGCAGCCGCAGGGAGAACCACTAGCCAGGGGCGGCAACCCGACGGGAGGCGGCTTGGACCGCGTGTCGTGGCACGATAGCCCTAAGGGCGACGCAAAGGCGGCGGCGGCTACGGGGGTAGCCGGCGGAAGGTTCTCAGGGCGGCGGCGTGGACTGCGGGCAGCGACGTGACAGCCCAAGGGGGCGTTGGCAGCAGCGCCGCGAGGTCAGGACAGCCGATGCGAAGACCTCGGGGCGGCGACGCAGCGGTCCGAAGGGATGATGCGACGGCAACATGTGTCTCGATCGGCGGTAGGCTCGTGCTCGGGGACGTGCTTGGTGAAGACAGGCACGTGATCCGTTGATCAGACCGACGGCGGCGTTGTACGCGCCATGGAGAATGACGACACACATATCAGAGTCGATGGCAACGTTGTCGGTCATGTCCCGGGCGATGAAGACGAAGATGGACCGGCAATGGAGACCACGCGGATGAGCGGCCGACAGCAACGCACGAAGGCGTCCCTTGGGCGGCGCGTCCAGCCTTGCCGCGCGGCTGATGACGAAGTGGCCGGTGTAGTCGACGCCGATGTCAGAGTAGAGGAGCGGGGGTCGACAGCGGCAACGGGCGACGCAAACCGATCTTAGATCGGAAAACCCAAAAAAATGCCGATCAAGATGACCGTCGGGTGAGAGAGAGAAAAGCCGGAGCAAGGGCTTGGGAAAAAGACTCTGTAGGGCAGCCGGCCAACACAACCGGCGGACGAACCCTAAGTACAGACGGCGCGGCCCCTGACGGTGGATCGAGGTAAGGCTGATAACATGTTAAAAGGAATAGAGAAGGATTGGTGGAATTGATGTATATTGCTTGAGCCTCGTGGGCATATATGTAGGAATACAATGACCAACTTGAAGTATAAGACAAGGCAGGACAAATCCTAGTCTATCTTATGTTTCTAATGAATCAAATATACTCAACAACTACAAACCAATGGAAACACGCGAGTTCAGTGTTCAATGGTTTCATACCATTTTTACAGGATATAGATGTGCGTCTCGTTATCAAGGACCATATATAAGCCCACTGGGAGGGAAAAAAAGATAAAACCAGTGTGCATCATTTGCATACATCATCAAATTCGGCAGCGTGTAGCCACGATGACGCGGCAACACCGCTTCACTACAGTCGATGACGCGGCAACACCGCTTCACTCATAAGATCAGTGACATACAATGGACGATGTACTCCCTTCGTTCGGAATTACTTGTCACAGAAATGGATGTATCTAGACGAACGGAGGGAGTATATTGGTAGGAAGGTTTGAGGATCACGCGACTTCACGTTTTAGGCCTTCAGGGGATCTCAGGCTCTGATGGTGAAGTATATCAGGCTCTCGTTTCCAGCCGGTAGCCTGGTGTTTGCCAGTTTAGCAAACTGATTAAGAAACGATCTAACAACTCTTGACATGGAAGATATATATGGTGATGCTATGCAACACACACCAAATGATATATTATTGTGCGAGCGACTTGATTTACCTTCAACATATACTTCAGGAACGTGCTGAAGCTTTTCCCAATTGGGATCTCTAACTGTTCTGCACGAACTCGTCAACATCTCATTGGAGCGACTGAGTCTGAAGCACTCAAGAGACTGCGGCAGCGTTGGAAGCGACCGAATATTCCGGTAGCGATCGAGGCCCAGGACCTTCAGTGACGTCAGGTGCTCCATTTTATCTGGCAAGGTGTCCCAGCTGCAACCGAAGATATAGAGTGAACGGAGGTGAGGGCAAAACCCACCAAGTTCTGGGCCAAGTTCTGTGCTGCAACAGTGCAGGCTGAGTGTGCTCAGATACTTTGGGCCACCATTGTGCCTACCCATCATCCAACTTGGGTATCTCAAACCATCGTAGCAGTATATGGTCAGTGATTCGAGAAGCTTCGGTGGGCATAGACCCTCTAGTACCTCTGTCTGAACTTCCTTTTCTTTTAACTCTGCTCTCTCATCATAATTCCACCACAGTTCCAATGTTCTGAGCCCTTCTTTATCGGCTAGGTTGGCTTCAAGAGCTTCCTGCTGGCTTTCAACATTTTGGAGGCCCAAGATAGTCAGTTTGCCACAAAGCTGGTTTAGGTCGCTGAGTTGCTTTAACTCGCACCCTTGTTCCTCTCTTACTTCAAATGTTTCCAGCGTTCGAAGTAATGTCAGCCTGCCAATGCTTCGAATTTCCCGAAACGGCACTCGGATTATATGTCGCAAGTTGATGAGACTAAACATATCTTCACACGAGTCAAACACCAAATCGCTAATGTTACCAAAATCTAGAACCTGCATGTGGTAAAGCTTGGTCAAAGTGCCTGGTAAAACCAGCCTGCTGTCTGAACCATATCTGGTCATAAAAGCAAGATACCGTAGATGCCTTAGCTGACCAATAGATTCTGGGACTGACAACATACCTTGATCACTAGCTATGGTAAGCACCCGCAACTTCCTTAGCCTCACAAACAGACTCTTGAGGACTTTCTCCTCAACTGGTGTTCTCCCTTCTGCACTGTCAATGATGAGAGTGCGCAGGTTGTCCAATTTACATATTTTCTCATTGATCAATTCTGAACCATAGGTCTGAACAAAAACATGGCGGATGTCTGGGGGAACTTCATCTTCACATCCTTCCATTGTCCAGCTATCTCCTGACCTTTTCCACCGATTCTCAATTCTGAAACAATCACTTCCAGCGACCTTATCCGCTAAATCAAGCAACAGATCATGAACTATATAAGCGTCCGTTTTACTGGAGTACTTCCCCACTCCATGTTGCAGAAATGAGGCTGACACTAGTACATCAAAGTATCCCTGGCAAACATCTTCTGAATCCTTCCCTTCATCGCTACTTCTAGCAAACCCTTCTGCAGCCCAAAGCTTAACTAACTCATGTTGTTCCAACTGACGTCTCCGAGGAAAAATACTGCAGTAAGCGAAGCATTGTCTGACCTGTTCATCAAGATGTTGGTAGCTCCACCACAGAGCTCCCATGGTGTCATCCAAGTGGTTCCCATCTCGCGAAATTCTCCAGTAATCAATGTTTGGCCTCATACGTAGCTGCCCTCCAACAATTTTGGCCACTAGAGGCGACCCCTTTAGCTTTTTTGCAATCTGAGTCGCGATGTCTTCGAGTCTTATTCGGTCATCAGCAGCAACGCACACGTTGTGAAATGCATAGTGCTTGAACAATTTCAGGAAGACATCTTCACCTAGGACTGACATGGGAATACATCTCTGCTCTGCAGCACCCAGAGCTATCAATGCATCTTTAGTTCGGCTAGTCACCAGGATCTTGCTTCCTGCTTCTCCAGCGTTCAGCGGTGAAAGTATCTGTTGCAGCTTCTCATACTGCCTCACATCTCTATTATTGTACCAAACATCATCTAGTACCAAGAGGAACCGTTTTCCATGCAGTACCTTCTCCAAATTAGTTTGTAAGGTGTCAAGATTATTGAACTGAGGGCACGGGGTCCTGCTAGCGGCCTCACATAACAAGGTTGAAATGACCATCCTTTTGCTCACGGGCACAAACAAGTTGTGAAAGGGTTGATTTCCCAGAACCACCGATGCCATGAATGCCGATTACGGAATAACATTGAACACTCTTGGTGTCTGGTTGAGCACCTTCTTCCTTATCATGAAGCATTGCTACTATGTTATCACAATCTTTATCTCGTCCGATGACCACAGATGGAGGCCTCGCCGTAGTGACTGCACCTCGTGAGTTGGCAGGTTTGGTCAGATTAGTGTTACTTTTGTTTGTAAAGTTCATCTGTTCAAAAAATCCACATGCATCATTTATGACCTTTTCTATTTTTTCTAGGCTCTGCTTCAACTCGATTTTTGACATGCCACACTGCTGCAAAACAAAATACCAAGCGAGGAAATCTATGAATGAGAAAATATTTCTACGGATCCGAGAAACATACATTGAAAAACTGAAGGAAGTTTAATTTTCAGCTTGATTTGCAAAATAAGGTTATTTTTAATATCATCCAACCTTCCACCAACTCAGATTTTGTTCGTCACTTCGTCGCTTGTTCCAAGAAAGCTTATGGTTGTTAAGTTGTAAAGTCAGTCTGCCTCAAATAAACCGGAAAATCAAGGGTTGGATGATATTCACTTTTGGCAATTCTAACATATTTTCATGTAGTACATTTTGCACAAAAACCTTTATGCCTGAGAGAGAAAATCAGAAGAACAAACACAGAGGTAGAAAAGCACCTCATCTTTCAGGGCATTGCACTTTTTCACGGCAGACTTCAAGAGCTTCTTCACACGATTCTTGTTCCGTCGAGGCGTGGCCACCTCTAACTTGAGATAGTCATCTTGTATCTGTTTCTCGAGACGGTAATACTCAACATCATCCAAGATGTCCTCTGCTTCGTAGAAAGCAGACTTCAGATCGCTGAACAGCTGCTCCAGACAAGGCCTGTAAGGGCTCTCCTCAACTACTTCCATCACGCGCTGTAGCAGCAAAATCTTTGGCTCCAGTTCCTTGAGCTTCCCCGAAGCATCCAAGTTGAGGACGGAGGAGGCCTTCTTGTAAAGCTCAGAGATGATGGGCGAGGCGACCCACCCAGCGGCCTTCATGGCCCACCCAACAGCGACAGCAGCCGACACCGGATCCGCCATTAGAAGACGCAACTCATCGGGCGATTTGCTGGAGAGTATGCCGACATGAGAGTGAATCCACATGGAACTCCAAAAAGCAAGCGTAGCGTAGATGGGGTTAATCTAGAGGCTGGGTGTGGGGGTAAATTACCTTGGCCGAAAGCGGTGAGGGTCAGGTCAAATCCGGCGGCTGAAGGTCCGGAGATGCTTGGCTGATGGCGGTCGATTCCGTGTGACGAGGAGGTCCGGGACGGCGTTCAGCGGCTGGAGGCGGTCGGCGTGTCTAGGTTTCCGGCAGCGGAGCGGTGGCCGGAAATGGAATGGCCGAGACCATAGCGCCGCTGCTGCGCGTGTGGGGCCGGCGAGAGTGAAGGGAAAGTTTTTCCAACTCTCCAACAGCCTATTTTCCAAAAAAAAATGCTTATAGGCGCCGGTGCGCCGGCCGAACTGTTCGGCCGGTCCAGCCCCAGCCACCCGATAAAACGATTAAGGGCCGTTAGATCTGATCTCTGATTCGTCTTCCTCCTAGTTATCCCCCGCCACAGCTATCGTTCGACACCCCGCCATCCCCAGCGACCAAGCTTGAAGAACCACCGCGGCGTCACCGTTGCCGATTGGCGCCCTCGCCGGTCGTCCTCGTCGACGGGGCCGCTCACCGCCGCAGCTCGCCGGGGGCACTCGCCAGATGCAGCTCTGCCTTTGCATCTCAATGTGTCTCGCACCCCCCAAGATGCAGTTCCGCCGCCCGCGCTTGCCATGGATGCAACTTCGCCGCCCCCGCACTCGCCATGGATGGATCCCGCCCTCGCCACCTGCGCACGCCATGGATGCAGCTCCGTCTCGCCGGCGATTGATTGGTTCCAGCAAATAGAAATGCCCGTTGTAGCATTTTTCGTTGTCGGTCGTAGCAAAATGGAGACACGGTTGCAGGAAAAAAAACGTCGTTGTCGTCGTCACCGTCGACCCTCGCAGCTCAGCTGTGATGGATGTCGCAAAACGTTATGCCGGTTGTAGCAAAAAGCGGTGCTAGTTATAGCAAAACGCAATGCCGGCTATGTGTTGTAGCAAAACGTGACGCCGGTCGTAGCAAAATGCTATGCCGGTTCTAGAAAAATCTATGTCGGTTGAAGCATGTAGCAAAATGCAGCGTTTTATCATCTTCTTCCACCTCCAGCCGTCGCTGGTTGAATCTTTCTTATTTTTATAGTGTCTAGTTGTAGCTTTCTCTCTGAATGGTTGGAGCTTTTTCCAACAACCGTTGAAGCTTTTCTACCAAAAGGTTGTAGCTATTCTCTTTTAAGCAGCGCTTGGTAAGGCTTTTTGTGTCGTTTCGGTTGAAGCTTTTTTCATCGAAGGTTGTAGCATTTCATGTCAACGGTTGTAGCTTTCCGGTGATGGCGCTGACCGCTTGTAGCTTTCTCTACATCCAGTTGAAGCTTTTCATCTAGGGGGATGAAGTATTTTTTAAACGGTTGCAACATGAGGGGGTGCGACGATTCTGCAGAAGCCTCCGGTGTCATCCATCGCCGCCCGGCTCGTCGGCGGCGAGGCAGAACCACGAGGCGTGTGGGAGTTGCAACCGATGGGAATGGGATTGGTCAACAGTGTTGCTGCATCCAATGGCGAGTGGGGCTGCAAGCGTGGCGGGGTGAGATCTACATCCATGGCAGGCGGGGATTCGATCTTCCATGGCCGACGGCGAGCTACTCACGCGCTGCAGCGATGGAGACAGCAGATGCGGGCATCGGTGCTGCGTGCTGCAACGACGGAGGCAGGAGACGAGGATGGGGCGAGACCCGCGGAGCTGCGAGACGGGGATGAGGCGAGATCCGCGGGATAACGTAGGAGGACTAGTCAACTCGGGTCCACCGCGCCACGTGGTTGCTCGCGAGTGGGTCGCGCGTGGGCACGTGGACTGGACCGGCCGAAGCTTGCGCCGACGCTTGATACGTCTCCAACGTATCTATAATTTTTTATTGTTCCATGCTATTATATTATCTATTTTGGATGTTTAATGTGAAGGAAATATGCCCTAGAGGCAATAATAAAGTTATTATTTATTTCCTTATTTCATGATAAATGTTTATTATTCATGCTAGAATTGTATTAACCGGAAACTTAGTACATGTGTGAATACATAGACAAAACATAGTGTCCCTAGTGTGCCTCTACTTGACTAGCTCGTTAATCAAAGATGGTTATGTTTCCTAACCATAGACATGTGTTGTCATTTGATGAACGGGATCACATCATTAGGAGAATGATGTGATGGACAAGACCCATTCGTTAGCTTAGCATCATGATCGTTACAGTTTCATTGGTACTGGTTTCTTCATGACTTACACATGTTCCTCAGACTATGAGATTATGCAACTCCCGAATAGCGGAGGAACACTTTGTGTGCTACCAAACGTTCCAACGTAAAAGGGTGATTATAAAGGTGCTCTACAGGTGTCTCCGAAGGTGTTTGTTGGGTTGGCATAGATCAAGATTAGGATTTGTCACGCCGTGTTTAGGAGAAGTATCTCTGGGCCCTCTCGGTAATACACATCACTATAAGCCTTGCAAGCAATGTGACTAATGAGTTAGTTACGGGATGAAGTATTACTGAACGAGTAAAGAGACTTGCCGGTAACGAGTTTGAACTAGGTCTGATGATACCGACGATCGAAACTCGGGCAAGTAACATACCGATGACAAAGGGAACAACGTATGTTGTTATGCAGTTTGACCGATAAAGATCTTCGTAGAATATGTAGGAGCCAATATGAGCATCCAGTTTCCGCTATTGGTTATTGATCAGAGATGTGTCTCGATCATGTCTACATAGTTCTCGAACCCGTAGGGTCTGCACGCTTAACGTTCAATGATGATTTGTATTATGAGTTATGTGATTTGATGACCGAAGTTTGTTCGGAGTCCCGGATGAGATCACGGACATGACGAGGAGTCTCGAAATGGTCGATACATAAAGATTCATATATTGAAAGGTTGCATTTGGACATCGGAATGGTTCCGAGTGGTTCGGGCATTTTTTCGGAGTACCGGGAGGTTACCGGAACCCCCTGGGAGAAGAAATGGGCCTATTGGGCCTTATTGGAGGAGAGGAGAGAGGCCACAAGGGAGAGGCGCAACTTGATGTCTAATACACAACCTTCTTCTTGTAGACGTTGTTGAGCCTGCAAGTGCAGAGGTTTGTAGGACAGTAGCAAATTTCCCTCAAGTGGATGACCTAAGGTTTATCAATCTGTGGGAGGCGTAGGATGAAGATGGTCTCTCTCAAACAACCCTGCAACCAAATAACAAAGAGTCTCTTGTGTCCCCAACACACCCAATACAATGGTGAATTGTATAGGTGCACTAGTTCACCGAAGAGATGATGATACAAGTGCAATATGGATGGTAGATATAGTTTTTTGTAATTTGAAAATATAAAAACAGCAAGGTAGCAAGTGGTAAAAGTGAGCGAAAACGGTATTACAATGCTAGGAAACAAGGCCTAAGGTTCATAGTTTCACTAGTGCAAGTTCTCTCAACAATAATAACATAATTGGATCATATAACTATCCCTCAACATGCAACAAAAAGTCACTCCAAAGTCACTAATAGTGGAGAACAAACAAAGAGATTATTGTAGGGTACAAAACCACCTCAAAGTTATCCTTTCTGATTGATCTATTCAAGAGTCCGTAGTAAAATAAGACGAAGCTATTCTTTCCGTTCGATCTATCATAGAGTTCGTACTAGAATAACACCTTAAGACACAAATCAAGCAAAAGCCTAATGTCACCTAGATACTCCAATGTCACCTCAAGTATCCGTGGGCATGATTATACGATATGCATCACACAATCTCAGATTCATCTATTCAACCAACGCAAAGTACTTCAAAGAGTGCCCAAAAATTCTACAAAAGAGTCAAGACGAAAACGTGCGTCAACCACTATGCATAAGTTCACAAGGTCACTGAACCCGCAAGTTGATCACCAAAACATACATCAAGTAGATCACGTAAATATCCCATTGTCACCATAGATAAGCACATGCAAAACATACATCACGTGTTCTCAAATCCTTAAAGACTCAATCCGATAAGATAACTTCAAAGGGAAAACTCAATCCATTACAAGAGAGTAGAGGGGGAGAAACATCATAAGATCCAACTATACTAGCAAAGCTCGTGGTACATCAAGATCATGCCAAATCAAGAACACGAGCGAGAGAGATCAAACACATAGCTAATGGTACATACCCTCAGCCCCGAGGATGAACTACTCCCTCCTCGTCATGGAGAGTGTCGGGATGATGAAGATGGCCACCGGTGAGGGATCCCCCCTCCGGCAGGGTGCCGGAACAGGGTCCCGATTTGTTTTTGGTGGCCATAGAGGCATGCGGCGGCGGAACTCCCGATCTAGGTTATTTTCTAGAGGTTTCTGTATTTATAGGAATTTTTGGCGTGGGTCCCACGTTAGGGGAGTCTCCGAGCCGTCCATGAGATAGGGGGCGCCCCCCACCCTCGTGGGCAGCCCGGGACTCTTCTGGCCCAACTCTTTTACTCTGGGGACTTCTTTTGGTCCATAAAAGATCATCAAAAATTGGCACGTCAATTGGACTCCGTTTGGTATTCCTTTTCTGTAAAACTCAAAACAAGGAAAAAACAGAAACTTGCAGCTCTAGGTTAATAGGTTAGTCCCAAAAATAATATAAAATAGCATATAAATGCATATAAAACATCCTAGATGGATAATATAATAGCATGGAACAATCAAAAAGTATAGATACGTTGGAGACGTATCACACCTTCCCCTTGCCCAAACTGAATTGGACTAGGGGAGGGGGCCAGCCCCCCTCTTTCCTTCTCCCTCTCTCTCCCTTCCCTTTCCCTCCGGTGGAAGAAAGGAAAAAAGGGGGGCGAATCCTACTTGGACTAGGAGTCCAAGTAGGACTCCCCCCTGGCGCGCCCAACCTAGCCAGCCTCCTCTCTCCCTCCCTCCTTTATATACGTGGCCAGGGGGCACCCCAATGGCATAACAGACAATCTCTTAGTCGTGTGCGGTGCCCCTCTCCATAGTTACACACCTCGGTCATCCCGTCGTAGTGCTTAGGCGAAGCCTTGTGCCGGTAACTGCATCATCACCGTCACCACGCCATCGTGCTGACGGTACTCTCCCTCGGCCTCAACTGGATCAAGAGTTCGTGGGACGTCATTGAGTTGAATGTGTGCTGAACACGGAGGTGTCGTACGTTCGGTACTTGATCGGTTGGATCGCGAAGAAGTTCGACTACATCAACTGTGTTATTGAAACACTTCCGCTTTCGGTCTACGAGGGTACGTGGACACACTCTCCCCCTCTTTGCTATGCATCACCTAGATAGATCTTGCGTGATCGTAGGAAATTTTTGAAATTATTGCGTTCCCCAACATAATGGGCATTAATATGCTCTTTATATTATTTTTGGGACTAACCTATTAACCGGAGACCCCATGCGAGTTTCTGTTTGTTGCCTATTTTAGAGTTTTGCAGAAAAGGAATACCAAACGGAGTCCAAACGGAATGAAACCTTCGTGATGATCTTTCTTGGACCGAAAGCAAACCAGAAGACTTGGAGTTGAAGTCAGAAATGCCACGAGGTGTCCACGAGGCAGGAGGGTGTGCCCCCCACCCTCATGGGCCCCTCATAGCTCCAGTGATGTACTCCTTTTGCCTATATATACTCATATACCCTAGAAACATCAGGGGGAGCTACGAAACCACTTTCCCATCGCTGCAACCTTCTGTACCCGTGAGATCCCATCTTGGAGCCTTTTCCGGCGATCTGCCGGAGGGGGAATCGATCACGGAGGGCTTCTACATCAACACCATTGCCTCTCCAATGAAGCATGAGTAGTTTACCACAGACCTTCAGGTCCACAGTTATTAGCTAGATGGCTTCTTCTCTCTCTTTGATTCTCAATATAAAGTTCTCCGTGATGTTCTTGGAGATCTATTCGATGTAATACTCTTTTGCGGTGTGTTTGTCGAGATCCGATAAATTGTGGATTTATGAACAAGATTATCTATGAATATTATTTGGTTCTTCTCTGAATTCTTATATGCATGATTTGATATCTTTGCAAGTCCCTTCAAATTATCGGTTTAGTTTGGCCTACTAGATTGATCTTTCTTGCAATGGGAGAAGTGCTTAGCTTTGGGTTCAATCTTGCAGTGTCCTTTCCCAATGACAGTAGGGGCAGCAAGGCACGTATTGTATTGTTGCCATCGAGGATAAAAAGATGGGGTTTATATCATATTGCTTGAGTTTATCCCTCTACATCATGTCATCTTGCTTAATGCATTACTCTGTTCTTATGAACTTAATACTCTAGATGCATGCTGGATAGCGGTCGATGTGTGGAGTAATAGTAGTAGATGCAGAATCGTTTTGGTCTACTTGACATGGACGTGATGACTATGTTCATGATCATTGCCTTAGATGTCTTCATAATCATGCGCTTTTCTATCAATTGCTCAGTAGTAATTTGTTCACCCACCGTAATACGTGCTATCTCGAGAGAAGCCATTAGCAAAACCTATGGCCCCGGGGTCTCTTTTCTATTATATTACATCTCTTTTCCATTATATCGCATCTCTTTAAATCTTGTTTACTATTTTGCAATCTTTACTTTCCAATCTATACAACAAAAATACCAAAAATATTTACTTTACTATCTCTATTAGATCTCACTTTTGCGAGTGACCATGAAGGGATTGACAACCCCTTTATCACGTTGGTTGCAAGGTTCTTGATTGTTTGTGCAGGTACTAGGTGACTTGTGCGTCATCTCCTACTGGATTGATACCTTGGTTCTCAAAACTGAGGGAAATACTTACGCTACTTTGCTGCATCATCCTTTCCTCTTCAAGGGAAAAACCAACGCAGAGGTAGCAAGAAGGATTTCTGGCGCCGTTGCCGGGAAGATCTATGCCAAGTAAAGCCATACCAAGTACCCATCATAAACTCTTCTCCCTCGCATTACATTATTTGCCATTCGCCTCTCGTTTTCCTCCCCCCCACTTCTAAAATATTTCCAAAAACCTTTGCCTTTTCTTTGCCCTTCTCCCGTCCGCCTTTCCTCTTTTTGCCCATGTCTAGCTCTTCTTCCCCTCCATTGTCTCCTGATTTTGAAGTTCTTCACTTCAAGCAGAAAGAGATCTTTAACCATATCAATACTAGGTTCAACTTTAATGTGATCAGGTGGTGTATATGTTCTAGTATTACTCTTATGAACCACAGTCGAAGCTTTAGCATGATCCTTTATCCTAACAGGGAAAGGTGGTTTCTCAATATAGGTAGTAGGAACAATAGGATCATTATAAGTGATAGTCTTTTCTTCAACTTTAACAGGTGCAACTACTTTTACTTCAGTGGGAGGATTATATTTAAACCACTTCTCCTTAGGGAGGTCAACATGAGTAGCAAATGATTCACAGAAAGAAGCTACTATTTCAGAGTCAAGTCCATATTTAGTGCTAAATCCACGAAAAGCATCGGTATCCATAAAAGATTTAACACAATCAAACTTAGGTGTCATACCTGACTCCTTACCTTCATCAGAATCCCAATCTTCAGAGTTGCGTTTAATTCTTTCCAATAAATCCCATCTGAATTCAATACTCTTCATCATAAAAGACCCAGCACAAGAAGTATCGAGCATGGAGCGATTGTTCAGAGAAAGCCGAGCATAAAAAATTTGAATAATCATTTCTCTTGAGAGCTCATGATTGGGGCATGAATATAACATTGACTTAAGCCTCCCCCAAGATTGAGCGATGCTTTCTCCTTCGCGAGGACAAAAATTATATATATAATTACAATCACGATGAACAAGATGCATAGGATAAAACTTCTGGTGGAATTCCAATTTCAATCGTTTGTAGTCCCATGATCCCATATCATCACATAGCCTATACCATGTCAATGCATCTCCCTTCAAAGATAAAGGGAAGACCTTCTTCTTGATAACATCATCTGGCATACTTGCAAGCTTAAACAATCTACAAACTTCATCCACATAGATTAGGTGTAAATCGGGATGCAATGTTCCATCTCCAGTAAAGGGATTAGCTAGCAGTTTCTCTACCATACCCGAAGGAATTTCAAAGTAAACATTTTCAGTAGGTTCAGTAGGTTGAGGAGCAACTCTTTGCTCTTCTGGTCGGGGTGAAGATACCCCGAACAAGCCCCTCAAAGGATTATGTTCCATAGTAACAAGTGACAGTAAATTTCAGCATACTATATAAATTTTTCCTCACCAAGTTCCACTTACCAAAGGCGCTTCACTCCCCGGCAACGATGCCAGAAAAGAGTCTTGATGACCCACAAGTGTAGGGGATCTATCATAGTCCTTTCGATAAATAAGAGTGTCGAACCCAACGAGGAGCAGAAGGAAATGACTAGCGGTTTTCAGTAAGGCATTCTCTGCAAGCACTGAAATTATCGGTAACAGATAGTTTTGTGATAAGGTAATTTGTAACGGGTAACAAGCAATGAAAGTAAATAAGGTGCAGCAAGGTGGCCCAATCCTTTTTGTAGCAAAGGACAAGCCTAGACAAGTTCTTATATAGAGAAAAGCGCTCCGGGGGACACATGGGAATTATTGTCAAGCTAGTTTTCATCACGCTCATATGATTCACGTTTGTTACTTTGATAATTTGATATGTGGGTGGATCGGTGCTTGGGTACTGCCCTTTCTTGGACAAGCATCCCACTTATGATTAACCCCTATTGCAAGCATCCGCAACTACAAAAAGAAGTATTAAGGTAAACCTAACCATAGCATGAAACATATGGATCCAAATCAGCCCCTTATGAAGCAACACATAAACTAGGGTTTAAGCTTCTGTCACTCTAGCAACCCATCATCTACATTACTTGCCAATGCCTTCCTCTAGGCTCAAACAATGGTGATGTGTCATGTAGTCGACGTTCACATAACACCACTAGAGGAGAGACAACATACATCTCATCAAAATATCGAACGAATACCAAATTCACATGACTACTTATAGCAAGACTTCACCCATGTCCTCAGGAACAAACGTAACTACTCACAAAGCATATTTATGTTCATGATCAGAGGAGTATTAATATGCATTAAGGATCTGAACAAATGATCTTCCACTGAATAAACCAACTAGCATCAACTACAAGGAGTAATCAACACTACTAGCAACCCACAGGTACCAATCTGAGGTTTTGATACAAAGATTGGATACAAGAGATGAACTAGTGTTTGAGAGGAGATGGTGCTGGTGAATATGTTCATGGAGATTGACCCCCTCCCGATGAGAGGATCGTTGGTGATAATGATGGTGATGATTTCCCCCTCCCGGAGGGAAGTTTCCCCGGCAGAACAGCTCCACTGGAGCCCTAGATTGGTTCCGCCAAGGTTCCGCCTCGTGGCGGCGGAGTTTCGTCCCGAAAGCTTGCTTATGATTTTTTTTCCAGGGTAAAAGACTTCATATAGCAGAAGATGGCCACCGGAGGGCTGCCAGGGGGCCCACGAGGCAGGGGGCGCGCCCAGGGGGTAAGGCGTGCCCCCCACCCTCATGGCCAAGGTGTGGGCCCCCTCTGGTATTTCTTCCGCTTAGTATTTTTTATTAAATCCAAAAATGACTTTCGTGGAGTTTTAGGACTTTTGGAGCTGTGTAGAATAGGTCTCTAATATTTGCTCCTTTTCCATCCCAGAATCCCAACTGCCGGCATTTTCCCTCTTCATGTAAACCTTGTAAAATAAGAGAGAATAGGCATAAGTATTATGACATAACGTGTAATAACAATCCATAATGCAATAAATATCGATAAGCATGATGCAAAATGGACGTATCAACTCACCCAAGCTTAGACCTCGCTTGTCCTCAAGCGGAAGCCGATATCGAAAAATATGTCCACATGTTTTAGAGATAGAGGTGTCGATAAAATAAAATACGGACGTGAGGGCTTGATGATCATTCTTATAACAGCTATATATATATAATTATATATATTTTTTCATATGATTTCTTATGCTCAAGTAACAATCTATTCACAATGTCAAGTATGAATCAGAAACTTCATTGAGAACCAACAAACTATGATCTCAATCATTGAAGCAATTGCAATTTATCATAACATCAGAAAGAGTCAACATAAGAGCTTTTCAGCAAGTTCACATACTCAACTATCATTTAGTCTTTCACAATTGCTAACACTCACGCAATACTTATGGTTATGAAGTTTTAATCGGACATAGAGAAAGATAGGGGCTTATGGTGTTGCCTCCCAACCTTTTACCTCAAGGGTAATGTCAACAATAATAGTTCATGCTAACTTACATCCAATTGGATATATATATCAGGATCTTTCCAACACGAGGTGCTTGCCAAAGGATAAAATAAAAAAAGAAAGGTGAAGATCACCACGACTCTTTGCATAATGTAAAAGACAGAAAGTAAAAGATAGGCCCTTCGTAGAGGGAAGCAGAGGTTGTCATGTGCTTTTGTAGTTGGATGAACGAAATCTTAATGCAAAAGAACGTCACTTTTATATTGCCACTTGTGATATGGACCTTTATTATGCAGTATGTTGCTTTTATTGCTTCCATATCACAATATCGTATAAAGCTTATTTTCTCCACACTAATAAGTCATACATATTTAGAGAGCAATTTTTATTGCTTGCAACATGACAACTTACTTGAAGGATCTTACTCAATCCATAGGTAGATATGGTGGACTCTCATGGCAAAACTGGGTTTAAGGATATTTGGAAGCACAAGTAGTATCTCTACTTGGTGCAAGGAATTTGGCTAGCATGAGGGAGAAAGGCAAACTCAACATGTTGGATGATCCATGACAATATACTTTCAGATGTGAGAGAACATAACCCATTATGTTGTCTTCCTTGTCTAACGTCAACTCTTTAGCATGTCATATTTTGATGAGTGCTCACAATCATAAAAGATATCCAAGATAGTATATTTATATGTGAGAGCCTCTCTTTCTTTACTACTTCCTATTAATTGCAACGATGACCAAAACTATGTGTGCCAACTCTCAACAACTTTTAATCATCATACTCTTTATATGTGAAGTCATTACTCTTCATAAGATCAATATGATCTCTTTTATTTCTTTTTTTATATTCCCTCAAGATCATAGCAAGATAGGAAAGCCCTTGACTCAACACTAATCTTTATTATATATAGCTCACGGACTAGATTACATAGAGGGATCATAAGGCAAAACTCAAAACTAATTCATACCAAAACTTTATTCTACTAGATCAAGATATTACTAAAAAGGATCAAACTAAGTAAAACGGTAAAGATTGGGATGTGATGGTGATACGATATCGGGGCACCTCCCCCAAGCTTGACAGTTGCCAAGGGGAGTGCCCATACCCATGTGCTTATGTCTCCTTTGCTGGTGAAGAAGGTGGTGATGATGATGGATAGTCGCACATCGAGCGTAGGAGCTCTTCCAATTTGCGGATAATGCCCTTGAGTGCGACGATATGATCCTTGAACAAAATATTTTCATGTGTGAGATACTTGTTTTGTATACGAGCTAACTCAATCATCTTGAAAGCTTCAATCTCAGTTGGGGTAAATAGGTTGGGAAGAGGTTGAAGGATGTCTTCTTCTTCTGCCTTCGGAGCTTGATCCTCCATGGCCTTCTTGATCCCATCATCCTTGTTGGTCTCCCCGGTTTCTTCTCTCTTCAGCTCTATCTTCAATAGCCAAGCATCCTTGTCTTCATTGTTGGAGGAGGGTGACGTCATGATGCATGGCCTTGACAAATCTGACAAAAAATAGCTCGAAACAATCACTACAAAAAAATACACTTCCGTGATGATACGTGTTTGTCATAGTAGGTCACGTTTTTTGTCATGCATGTACATCCATGACAAATTTATGACAGAATCAAGATAGTCATACCTGTGTTGTCGTAGAAGTGTTCCATGACATTACCAAAATTATCATCACTGAAGTGTCCACTTCCATGATGATAAATCGCGCATCACAGAAGTGCTTTCGTCAAGGGTGAGCGACACGTGGCATCCACCGTAACGGAACGCCGTTAAGCTATCGGGTCGGGTTTTGGATCCGATAACCCGTTAACAGCCCCGACCAATGGGGATTTTCCACGTGTAAAATCATCATTGGCTGGAGGAAACACGTGTCGGCTCACCGTTGGGACAGATGTCATCCGCTCATTGGACCGAACGCACCTATGATACGGTGACACATGGCATAGCCCAATAGAGGCCCATTCCTATGAAAAGGCCGGCCCGTTTGACTTGGTCAAAAGGTGGCGGGCCGGCCCACGGAAAGCCTGTTAACGGCTTGTTCACATATAGCCCATTTACATCCCGCAAACCCAGGGCTCATTACGCCCTATTCGAAATAGGCCCAGTAGCGTCATCTGGGCCGTCCAATATGATTCCAGCCCGTTTTAACTTCCGGCCCATGTGTGCCCATGACTTCTTTCGGCCCATATGAGGCCCTTTGTAACTCTTGGCCCATTAACGGCCCGTGGTAAAACTGGCCCATAATGAACAATGTATCACTTTATACCCATTAACGGCCCGTTATTCCATTGGGCCATTTCCAGCCCAAGTTATCTTTCGGCCTTCTCAGGGCCCATTATGGTCCATGAATAGTATGGCCCATGATTGGCGAAATGATGATACGCCCCGTAGAAGGCCCATGGATCCTATGGCCCGTATGAGGCCCATGGATAGTATGGCACGTAGAAGGCCCATGGATCGTACGACCCGTAGAAGGCCCATGGACCCTGCGGCCCACAAGAAGGCCCATGACCCTACGGCCCATAGAAGGCCCATGGACCCTAAGGCCCGTATAGAAGGTCGATGGATCCTACGGCCGGAAGAAGGCCCATGGATCATACGGCCTGCAGGAGGCCCATGGTTACAACAGTCCATGTGTTGCCATGATTATTTTGGCCTAGTTACCAAAAATAGGCTATTGTGGCCACTAGAAAAACACAGAAAAAAGAACTGCAGTGACTACAAGCAAACAACTAAACAAGACAATAAGGAAATAAATAAGCAAGAAATTAATGCTAGCCTATTACCCCTATTACACATATTACATCCACTAGGCATCAAAGTTTGCCACCAGTGCAAATATAGGGAACAAAGCAGCACATTACATACACTGGCCGTCAAAATTGGCCACCAGTGCAAATAAATGTGGTAGCAAAACAAGAGCATAACTGAAACAACTTCAGAAGAGCTCAAGAAACGTTATCCTGGGTATCCACCATGCTGGCAATAAGCTTAGCAAGCTGATTAGCTTTGTCCTGTTTGGTGCTAAAATCCTCCAACACTTTCTATTGCACCAGAAAGTATGCATCTGAATGCTCCAGGGACTTCCGCAGTCCTTCCGCTTCTTGTCGCAGCACAGCTGATCGATATCTTTCAGCTTGTAGTTGAGACTCAAGAAACCGAACTGATTCAGACAGTGAGTTTGAATAGCTTGTGCAAGCGGTAGTGGCTAGTAACTCGAACACTAAACCAAGACAGGACTTTGGGGTTGTCTCGCTGTCTTTAAGATAGTATTCCTTAGCTGTTTTATCAGCTTTGTTGGAGACCAACAAGGATGTGTCACTATCCTGAACCTTATCTGCATTACTTCCTTTACCATTGGTTAAGAAGGCACTCTTCCCCAATATTCTGTCAACATTCTAAAAGAAGAAACAAGCAGACACATAACAAGTTTAGCATGTACTAGTATATGAAACTCATTTCGGTGAACCAGTTCAGTAGTAAGGTGGACATGATTAAACTACCAAGTCTTCTATTGCCAAGTACTAGTACATAATAAAAGCATCAAACAAACATATATCTATGTCCTATGGTCACTGCATTGTCTTGCCAAATCAAAATAGAGACATGGTTCAAACCATATCAGTTCAAGACAAAGCAGCAGTGAAAGAATACAAAGCGTGGGAAACTACACGGCACAACAAGATTTCATATGGGTACCACGGGTCTACATGTACAACAACACTATTGGCTCTGTTGTGATGCTAGTAATGTGCATGATATGAAAGTCAATTGTATACACAATTGAAATTGAAATCAACAGAGCTATTGATAAGAGCAACCCTGTTAAAGAAACATGCGTGGACATACCTGTTGTGCCATTGGAGTTTCGATTGGATCCTTCAATTTAAAAATAAGTTTGTATGAGTAAATACGGTGATACAAGAGCAAAGCAATCATAGTTAAAAAAGGCGCACCTAAGTGAGCGCTTAAGCGCGCCTAGGCTCTAGGCATTGGCAAAACGCATTGCGCATAACTACGCATAATCTGTGCATAACTGCGCATAAGCATGCGCTTTGTTTAGTAAAGCGCAAGGCGGTGGCAAAACGCACAATTAATGCCTAACGCTTTTTTGAACTATGATAGCAATGGAATCTTAAATTAGAACAGTTGTTCTTCAAGTTTAGGCACTTGTTCTACATGAACAGAGTACAGTAAGATGCAAGAATATAATACTTAAAAATAGAAAATGAGCTCATAGACCTTACCACATTCTTGGTTCGGGACCAGTATAGAACAAGGCGTTCCCAGTCATCGTCCAATAAATGTGTCTCAGAAGAACGTAAGGGAATTTGATGAGTTTCTTTGCCGGTGAAGTACGTTTTCTTCAGGTAATTCCGTGTGACGCCCCCGATTCAATCGTACACTAATCATGCACGCAAATGTGTACGATCAAGATCAGGGACTCACGGGAAGATATCACAACACAACTCTACAAATAAAATAAGTCATACAAGCATCATAATACAAGCCAGGGGCCTCGAGGGCTCGAATACAAGTGCTCGATCATAGACGAGTCAGCGGAAGCAACAATATCTGAGTACAGACATAAGTTAAACAAGTTTGCCTTAAGAAGGCTAGCACAAACTGGGATACAGATCGAAAGAGGCGCAGGCCTCCTGCCTGGGATCCTCCTAACATGGTCTTCAGGTGAAGATCAGACTTTGGAAACACAAAGGATCCATCAGGAACAACTTATAGAATAAGTCTTCCAATTCCCTCACGGAAGAATGACTAACACTGCTAAAAGGAAGAACTATAACAATAGGCCCTCCGGGCAGGTGTGTTAGGATGACATCACCTTATCGGGTTAAAGACCAATGAATAAGTTCAAACCATCACATCTGACCAAGGTTCAGGTATGATTGGTGTCAGGATACCTCGGGCTCAGGATGCCTGAGAAGAAAGGTGTAACACAAATTGATGGGATAACACTGTAAGATTCTCGGGAAATGAACCATGAAGTGATTTCCGTTAACAAGAGTTCATCATTATCCCCAGGAGAGGACAAGGAGGTGGATGATGAACTCAACGACAATTCTTCGAGATTTCCAAAAGATGGATTTCCACAATTAAGTGAACAAGGAGATAACATTTGTCAGATCAAATGATATAAGGAAGTAAGCTCGAGGAAAACATACACAATTAAACATTGGTTGAAAGGTGCGCCCGAAATATGGGTTAGGTTGCACGACCAATGTCAGAATGGTGATTCAATTAGCGAAGGACTTAGAATGAACTATTGCCCATTCACTTCAAAGCAATAGGGTTGTTAGAATTTTAGAATTCACACTTCATAGCTCAATTGTCGGTATTCCGGTTGAAAACAATACGGGGACCAAGGAATGAACGAAGATGGCAAGAAGTATTATGATATCAAGAATTCTTAAGAGGTGGTGAAATTCTCACCACATTCTTGACAAAAAGGGATGGTAATACTTCCGAGGTAAGGAAGATCAACTGCTGGGTAGCAGGGGTCTCAAGGTTTACACAAAACACGAACAAGTTGTGTTGGACGAAAGGCAATAAAGTGGTCGATGAGAACATGAATCATCGAGGGGCAAGGATGGTATTACCCATCATGAATTCATTTGAATTCCTGGAAGAGCTCATAAGGTTGATGATGATCACGACACCATTGTCGAGAGATTTCATGCAGATGTAATCAATCAGCGACGACATCAAGTCAAAGGAATGGTGAAGCAAGAGGTTATTGGATCCACAGTTACGACACAAACTCGAACTCAAGCTTGTTGTTTAAGGTGAAAGGGTATGACGAGGAAAATCGACGTAAGCTTAGCTATCGTCGCAAATTGGTGCTCCGAGAATAAGGGCCGGATTGCACAGTTAAGATCATCACGACAATGATATAGCCAAACAGGCTAGGAATGGCGTGATCGGGTACAAACTCGTACTTATAGAAGCTTACTGAAGAGTTATTGAACCGTAGAGCGGACTCGGTTCCGTTATCGGTGTCTTTGAGTGTTTATTAACTCAGAGCCCGCGAAAAATTGGAATCAGTGGGAAGGTAGCACTTGATGAAGAACTCATAAAAAGTTATGCAGTTCCATGATAATCTCGAGATACCAGGGGGGGTAATACTCGACACAAGATCAAAGTAAAGGTTGGACTGGTGTATTGATCCATAGAAGACAATTGTTTTAACTTGTCCGAGAAATGAGATCAAAGAAGAACAATCATGGTCGGAGCCACGGTTGCAAGGAATCAATTCACAGATACCATAGGTTAGTTATCAAGGAAATAGTTATTGTTACAAGAAGCTTTCATGATAGGATATAAATCGCGTCCATGGGCATGAACACAAGTTCAAGGTCGACTCCCACTTCTTTAATGCATAACCTTTCATTCACTTCTCGCCTTCAACGAAATTGTGTGTTGAAATTTTATCTGACATAACACTAGTAGAGTATGACCCGTAGTGGTTTCCGGGTTCACACAGTTTAAAGAAAAGCATATGTCCAACCCATCAGGGCCTCCTAGGAACATATACCACAAACTTCAGGAGTAAATAACACAAGCTCGAAAGTAGAGCAAGGTTGAGAAAGTAGATGATACAATTGCCAAGGCATTATGTATCCAAGGGGAGGCTCACAAGGTTATTGAATATGAAGGATGCTGACGGATAAAATCCAACAATGGGCCTGATGGTCCACAAGGGATCTGACGTGAGCATCGGTACTCAACTAGAGGAAGAAGAGTGCAAGGAGATCAAATTATAGAAACAACTAACTAACTCAATTGTCAAATGCAAAGGAATTATGATTTCCAAATCAAGGGATCAGAAGCAATGCTCTGATTAGGGATGGATAAGTTGAATAGCTTTAGGGTACAATCAACGACAATTGGATTGGTCGAGAACCAATTCCAGTTAAAAGAATGGCAGCTCAGCCGGAAAGGTAATTTATAAGGATCAATGATGTTTGCGGGTATTCGCAAACATATTGAGTCAACAGACTCAAAATGATAATGACAAGGAATGTCATTAAGACTACGAGACTTAAGGGATTAACCATAATGCAAGAAAGCAAGAATTTCAAGAGCCAAAGGCTCCAGAGGATTTTCGGAAGATCGAATATTATTTTGAAGACTTTTGTGAAACACATGAACAACTGGGGATAAGCGGATACTCGACAAGTGCGAGAATTATCCATAGGGGTATTCAGGTGACAAGGAATTGCAAGACAGTAGGCGCAAGATATTCTCGGATCAATAGAGAGAATTTCGGGGTATCTTGTAATAACAAGATCAACTGGGAATAAAAGTAAGAACGTCAAGTGTAAGTATTTATCCATAGGGATATTTCGATGGTAGGGAATTGCAAAAGCAACGGACACAAAGTCTCAAAAGAGTTTCGGCGAGTAACTTCGAAATCTTCTGGTGCAGTCGGCGATCACCTGGACTGAAGGGGCTCTCCGGGAGAAAGTATTTTCGAGAACCTAAAGTCAGATTTTAGTAGAAATCGTTTAACCCGAGTAGAAGAGAGTTCAGAGTCCCAGAGTAAAGGTCGAGGAGTAAAAGATCCTACTACCACCCAATGGCGACGTGGGCCCATGGGCCGCACAGCCATGTTAGTAAAAGTTTTGTAAAGTCTAGACTCGACTTCGGCCAAGGAGTTGGAAGGGGGATTCCTACAGGCAGTCGGCTCTGATACCAACTTGTGACGCCCCCGATTCAATCGTACACTAATCATGCACGCAAATGTGTACGATCAAAATCAGGGACTCACGGGAAGATATCACAACACAACTCTACAAATAAAATAAGTCATACAAGCATCATAATACAAGCCAGGGGCCTCGAGGGCTCGAATACAAGTGCTCGATCATAGACGAGTCAGTGGAAGCAACAATATCTGAGTACAGACATAAGTTAAACAAGTTTGCCTTAAGAAGGCTAGCACAAACTGGGATACAGATCGAAAGAGGCGCATGCCTCCTGCCTGGGATCCTCCTAACTACTCCTGGTCGTCGTCGTCAGCCTGCACGTAGTAGTAGGCACCTCCAATGTAGTAGTCGTCGTCGACGCTGGCTCCTGGCTCCTGGACTCCAGCATCTGGTTGCGACAACCAGAAAGAAAGGAAAGGGAAAAAAAGGGGGAGAAAGCAACCGTGAGTACTCATCCAAAGTACTCGCAAGCAAGGAACTACACTACATATGCATGGGTATATGTGTAAGGAGGCCATATCAGTGGACTGAACTGCAGAATGCCAGAATAAGAGAGGGATAGCTAAACCTGTCGAAGACTACGCTTCTGGCAGCCTCCGTCTTGCAGCATGTAGAAGAGAGTAGATTGAAGTCCTCCAAGTAGCATCTCCAAGTAGCATATCCAGGTAGCATCTCCAAGCGCATCTCCAGTCGCATCGCATAGCATAATCCTACCCGGCGATCCCCTCCTCATATCCCTGAGGGAGAGCGACCACCGGTTGTATCTGGCACTTGGAAGGGTGTGTTTTATTAAGTATCCGGTTCTAGTTGTCATAAGGTCAAGATACAACTCCAAGTCGTCCTATTACCGAAGATCACGGCTATTCGAATAGATTAACTTCCCTGCAGGGGTGCACCACATTACCCAACACGCTTGATCCCATTTGGCCGGACACACTTTCCTGGGTCATGCCCGGCCGCGGAAGATCAACATGTCGCAGCCCCACCTAGGCACAACAGAGAGGCCAGCACGCTGGTCTAAACCTAAGCGCGCAGGGGTCTGGGCCCATCGCCCTGAGCACACCTGCACGTTGCGAGGGCGGCCGGAAGCAGACCTAGCCTAGTAGGCGTTCCAGTCCAATCCGGCGCGCGCCGCTCCGTCGCTGACGTCTGAAATGCTTCGGCTGATACCACGACGTCGGGATACCCATAACTACTCCCACGTAGATGGTTAGTGCGTATAGGCTCGTAGCCGACTCAGATCAAATACCAAGATCTCGTTAAACGTGTTAAGTATCCGCGAACGTCGAACAGGGCCAGGCCCACCTGTCTCCTAGGTGGTCTCAACCTGCCCTGTCGCTCCGCCACCAAGTAACAGTCGGGGGCCGTCGGGAACCCAGGCCCACCTCTACCGGGATGGAGCCACCTGTCCTTTCAGCCCCCAACTCCGAACAGTATCACAGGTAATGTAACAGTGTAAAGTATATAGTATATGCCCGTGATCACCTCCCGAAGTGATCACAGCCCAGTAGTATAGCATGGCAGACGGACAAGAGTGTAGGGCCACTGATGGAACACTAGCATCCTATACTAAGCATTTAGGATTGCGGGTAAGGTATCAATGACTGTAGCAGCAATGACAGGCTATGCATCAGAATAGGATTAACGGAAAGCAGTAACATGCTACACTACTCTAATGCAAGCAGTATAGAGGAGAATAGGCGATATCTGGTGATCAAGGGGGG